>NC_143050.1:26395000-26695000 GCF_057628025.1 Oncorhynchus mykiss | reverse complement strand
GTGAATGATTTGTGCTCTGACAAATCAACTGTACATTTCGGTGTTATTCAAGGTTCCGTTTTAGGACCACTATTGTTTTCACGATATATTTTACCTCTTGGGGATGTCATTCGAAAACATAATCTTAACTTTTCACAGAGATGCTAGTTCTAGGTCCCAAGAAACAAAGAGATCTTCTGTTGAATCTGACAATTAATCTTGATGGTTGTACAGTCGTCTCAAATAAAACTGTGAAGGACCTCAGCGTTACTCTGGACCCTGATCTCTCTTTTGACGAACATATCAAGGCTGTTTCAAGGACAGCTTTTTTCCATCTACGTAACATTGCAAAAATCTGAAACTTTCTGTCCAAAAATGATGCAGAAAAATGTATCCATGCTTTTGTTACTTCTAGGTTAGACTACTGCAATGCTCTACTTTCCGGCTACCCGTATAAAGCACTAAGTAAACTTCAGTTAGTGCTACCTATCTTTCTGATTTGGTCCTGCCATACATACCTACACAGTTTTATTTGAGACGACTGTACAACCATCAAGATTAATTGTCAGATTCAACAGAAGATCTCTTTGTTTCTTGGGACCTAGAACAAGCATCTCTGTTTTGTCCGAGTTTAAAAGTAAAACGTTTGCAGCCATCCACTTCCTTATGTCTGAAACACAGGCTTCTAGCGAGGGCAATTTTGGGGCTTCACCATGTTTCATTGAAATGTACAGCTGTGTGTCATCCGCATAGCAGTGAAAGTTAACATTATGTTTTCTAAGTTAACATTATGTTTATTTAGTGTGATGGACTGTGAGGTGATAACATTTTATTTGCTTTGTGATCTGTCAAAAGCGGTAAACAACTTGTCAAGTCATGTGCTCCGGATTTTGTATACACTCTAACAAGTACATTAAAGATTTGTACATGTACAATTCTGAAAAGTTTCCCTTTCAGACAATGGGCTCAGTCATCTTTGACTTTGATTTAGTTTATTTGCGTCTTATAGTGAATGGCATTCTGGGAATAGGGAGTTGTCGCTTGTCAAACATAAACAAACATGGCTGCAATCATAAATAATTTCCTAGCTGACAGGCATCCCTTTTCTAAACAATATTACATTTCTCCCTTGTGCTCACCAGGGATGTGGTACATTGTAATAAGTCTAGCTGTTAGGTCGCTAACTTAAATGTTCGTTTTTTTTGTCAGAGCAACCTGTTAGTTAGATTGCTTCATGTATTGAGTTTGGCTATGGATGTGTTCCGTGTGATGTTTGGATGATGAAGTTCACATTTATCTTTTACAATAAAAGGTGAAATGAAGGAATAAAGTTGTGAAGACCTTAATTTCCCATCAGTACAATACATTGTTTAGATGCTTTTGAGACAGCGCTGCAGCTTAGATGCTGCAGGGACCACTCAACAACGATCACAAATATGTGACTGTACACATCAAAGGGTTAATGGAATCCCAGGGATTTCCATCAGTCTTCTAAACTTACAAAAAAAGTGATTCAATTCACATGAAATAACATCATGATCTTATTTCCAACAATACGTTGAGAGGGAATAGTTGTAGATGCCTTTTGCTTATTCACCACTTGATTGATGCTTTTCCAAGTTGACTTTATATTATTGAAGGATTCTTGGAATTGTTGGTGAAATATATTTTTGGGGATATCCTAAGTAGGTGAGTAAATTTGTTCTTATACTTTTTGTAATTTGCAGAATTCAGGGGAGAGGGATTTGTGAAAAATGTTTTATAACACTAAACCAATGTTTCCAGAACCCTTCTGCTGCTCTCTTACGTAGTTTAACTAAGGGTGAAATACATAATTGAAAGATATGAGAAAAGTCTGGTAAGCAGACTCCACATCAACCTGATTATAAAAAACTTCCCATGAAATATTATCAATCAACATCTTATTAAAGAGCTCACAATTACTTTTATTAAAGGGGTCAGAAATGTCAGTACAAAGTATACCGGTATTAGCCACATTATCCAAAGAATTTGTAAAAGTGCAAAGAACCACATAATAGAGACAGTCCGGCGAGAGAGAAAGAGTGCAACGCTTGTGGGAAACAAAATCACTTTGCAAAGCAGTGCCGCTCAAAACCATGGCAGGAGCAGCCCACCTATACCAGAAAATACCTTTGTTAAAGGTCTGTCTGTCTGCCTGCCTGTCTGCCTGACTGTCCATGTGGCTTGATATTCGTGTGTAGGTACATGTGGAAGTCTTTGGATAAACATTTGTGACCACACCGCTATATGTGAAAGTGTGTACAGTAAGTGTGTGTGACCTTTACTGAGAGAAAGACAGTCCTCATCTCTTATCTGATATTGATGTGATTCAAATGCCTGCGACATCACATCTGCTGTAATCCTAGTCTGGATTAAAGGACCAATCAGGCTCTCTCAGTGTGTGTGCGTGCTTGTGTTTGGCATGTAGCCACACACTAGATAACACACATGCCTGAGTGCACGATAAACATGAAGGAGTCCTGTTGAGGGTTTAGTTTATTTTATTGTTTGTTAAGGTGTACAAATTGGCAGCTAAGAGCTGAATTGCAGTGTACAGTCAATCTAAATAAATAAGCTAATAATTTAAATAGACAAATATTTAAATCATGGGAAATCGTGTGATTGTCTTTGTGAGGATCGAGGGAGCGTCATGGTCGATCACACCCAGTTGAAAACCTCTGGAGTTTTGGTCAGGGACAGGATCAGCCAAGGGGAGGAAGGCTGGAACGGTGTAAATGGAATCGCATCAAACATATGGAAACCATGTGTTTGATATTGTTGATACAGTTCCACCCAGTCCGCTCCAGCCATTACCACGTGCACGTCCTCCCCAATTAAGGTTACACCAACCTTCTGCGGATCAGACATGTCCAGACATGGAGTAATGATGACTTTTGTCCGCAGCGCAAATGGTCTCTGTAGCCGGTAGTTAGCCAGCTACTCCACAACCACCACCAACATGCAGCACCCACCTGGGTGATTGCTGGCAGCCATTGGGGCACTGGAAAGCTCACTGCACTTTGGCAATAGTCCAAAGTAGCCTTGTAGTTCTCCCCAGCATCTGCATACATCTGCTACCATCTAAGTTGTCCTCTCTTGGCTCGTGCTTCAGGCTTCTCCACTCAACATCAACCATCAACATCAACCTGGCATTCAAATCAAAACATCCATACCAACAGTCCAACTAAATGATTTGCTTGACAGGTTAGAATCACTGTGGTGGTTTTAGACAATTCTAAACATGGTTAATTATTTAAACATATATTTGAAATGCAATCAAAAACAACTAAATATGACTAATATTTTTACTAGTTACAGAAGCGATTCTGCGATGCTGACTTTGAGGAGAGATAAAGACTACAAATGAATCACCCAGACAGGTCTAAATGACTGCAGGTTAGGATTCAAGATCTGTATTTACAGGAATCTTCATACTCCAGAACTATGACAGCGTGGAATCGGATTCTTCTATGTTAACATATTAGAGCCTGGAACTCAGTTTGGACAATTATAACCTGCCTCTGGCATCAGCAGGGGGGGTAGTTTTAGCTCAGTTTAGATTATGATTATGAATGATAGTGGTTTTTACACATACAGGCTGAAAGGAGATGATGGTTCTAATTCCCTACGTGTGTGTGTGCACAAATATGTGACCGACCAGCTCAAATCGGTCTTACTGTATGTAGCAAAATTTTGAGCTACAAAATGGCATATCACACATTACAGTTGAGGAACAATGGGAAAGTCATTTTGCTTTAAAAGTTGATAAACTTGTAAACTCACTTTTGAGAAAATGGCCTTTGAATGTTTTGGTACGACTATTGGAGAGCCCTTCTTTATCTACACCCATTCATCATCGTTCACACTCTCTTGAGCTTTAGCCTCACCCATCTCTTTAAGGCAGGTATTCCCAAAGCCCCAGGGGTACGCACAATGCCGTCGGGGGTACCCCCCCCCCCCCCAAAGAAAAGTACATTTATATTTTCCAACGGTAATAGACATTTGGGTGAGGTTTTTTTCTCACCTGAGTAGCCTTGTTTCACTAGCAAAAATAAAACTAAACCATCTAGTGTTCAGCGAAATAACAACACAATGTCAAATACAGGTAGCCTAATCAAATAATGAACATCCAATCACATTAACTCTTACTCTCCCGTGGGAAACCTTCACAATTGTGCAGACATTTAGAAATGAAACATGACAATTTGAAAAATAAGCCACAGGAGTTTGAGTGAGAATAAGGATGACTTTCAAGTAGCAAGACATGTATAAAAGCAACGGATACCATTAATAAGAAGGGGCTATAAGCATCTTATATGGTGAGCTACCGAGTGGATAGGACAGGCAAGCCCCATACTATAGGCAAGCCCCAAAAAATATTTTTGGGATCTCTACATTTAGGTCTCCTAATTTAAACCCGATCAAACTTGTTTGGCATCGACTGAAAGCATTCATCTGTAACTCTGCCAAGCAGACAAGCAAAGGTGAACTGGTCGAGGCCATAAAGATGTTGTGGCTAGAGAAATTGACGATACAACAATGCAACAAATACATTGATAATCTCAGCAAGATTTTACCAGTGGTCGTGGAGCTGGGTAGAAGTGTGACAAATGTAGTTTATGTAAACATCTGCATTTGAATGTGTTTTTTTATGTATTTTATTAACAAAAGCATAAAGATGTTGACGAAATACTGTTTTGAATTAGAAATGTAACACTTTAAAGTACTTAAGCATTGAATACATTGCAAACTGAGGCATTTTCACAACAGTAGCCGGCCTATAAAAAGTATATTGTCCTGCTAATAGGAAACATTTGCGTGATGGGCTACACCTGCTACAGTCGTGAAAACACAGCATCTTGTTTACATCTTGTGTACATTCTTTATTGTAACCACAATGTCACAATTTCTATCTACCTTTCCAATTACTTTTAGAGTTTGGGAATTACAAATGTGCTCTTTTCATTATTAGTTACATTGTTTTAGTTTGAACATGCAGACTTTGTTCTTTAAATTATTGTTTTATGTAGGATGCTACATTTTGGACCAGTTGCAATTGTAAGTAGGCCTAATAAAAACAATCCTCCTTCTATTAGGCTGTCAAGCCTCATAGCCTACCTCAGCCAGTTGAGTTATTTTACATAGGTCTAGGCTCTGAAGAAATAGACTCTTACATTTAAGCCCTCTTGTTGTTTGTAAAGCCAAATTAAAATGAAGATTGTTGAAATGAATTGCTTGACTGGTATAGGTTTTCTTCATCTGTTGGTGTGCAACACTTGCATAACAAGTTAACTATATTTTCAGCACCAGCCACTGTTCACTTATTGATTGCTCTGCGGTTGCCGCCAGTTGTTTTTTTAATTGAACCTTTCTTTAACTAGGCAAGTCAGGTAAGAGCAAATTCTTATTTACAATGACAGCCTACCCACGCTGGGCCAATTGTGCACCGCCCTATGGCACTCCCAGTCACGGTCAGATGTGATACAGGAGGAATTCGAACCAGGGACTGTAGTAAAGCCTCTTTAGCCGAGATGCAGTGCCTTAGACCACTGCGCAACTCGGGAGCCATGGCTAGTATATATAATTAGAACACTATTCTCCGAATCAGTCTCAGCAGAGATGGGTAACACAGACTCCAACACAAACGATTCAGAGGCACCTGTGTCTCTCAGGATCTTCACTGGCACTAGGTCCTTACTTCCTAACAGACACAAAACCCTCTGTAATGAAAGGTAAACAGTCTGGGTCAATATGGACTTTCACATGCATCTGGGAATGAGACAATGTGTCAGAAGTGAACTGATGTGGAACAGGTGCAGCTATTGCCGTAGGCTTAGATTTAACGTAAGCGCACATACGGAATTTAACCCTATCCCTGAGAACCGGACATTCATTTTTCTAATGATCCGAACCTTGACAGTAGTGACACTCTTGACCAAAGTCAGCTTTACCACGGGAGTCAGGCTCAAACCTAGTTGAATGAAACTCTGCCATGGACCAAAGTATCTCGGTGAGTGAGGCCCAAATCTCTCCGAACGCCCCCACTCACTCCTAATACGGGACTCTGCAAAGACACTTTTGGGAGTCAAAACATACTTGTCCGCCAAAACCGCAGCTTCAGCGCCAGTCTTTACTTTTCGTTCGTTAATGTACGTGGCTTTTTGATCAGGAATTGTGTTCTTAAATTGCTCTAGCATAATCAGATCACACAGCCCTTGGAAAGTCATAACTGCACTGGCAGAACACCAGCGATTAAACTGTGAATATAACTCTTGAGCAAACTCAACATGAGTCTGTTTATTATCTCTTTTTAAAGTTCTAAATCGTTGGCGGTAAGCCTCAGGGACCAATTCGTGAATCACAGCCATTTTAACCTTATCATAACGGACACTGTCGGCTACACTAAGAGCTGAATATGCTTCCTGCTCTTTACCAGTGAACACACTGCAACATTAAAGTGCGGTCAGAATCAGGCCAACTCCTAGCATCAGCAACACGCTCAAACAATGAAAAGAATATCTCAGGGTCCTTCATTAAATTTTGGCAACACCCGTAAGTTCCCAACAATATCAAATGTGTCCTGGGTACGACAAAAAGAGGAATGACCCCTAGGTAAATCTGGGTCACCTTCCCAGAGCAAACTCTTCCCTGAGAGCTTTCCTTCCCTAACCAGTTATAGCCGCTCTTGTCGCAGCTTGATTTTAGCATGCTCCATATCCTGTTTAAATTCCAATTCCTTTTCATATACGATCATGCTCTAACTTCTCAAGATCATGCTCTAGCTTCCCACGATCATGCTCTAGCTTCTCACAATCATGCTCTAGCTTCCCACGATCATGCTCTAGCTTCTCACGGTCTTGCTCTAGCTTCTCACGGCCGTGCTCTAGCTTCTCACGGCCGTGCTCTAGCTTCTCACGATCGTGCTCTAGCTTCTCACGATCGTGCTCTAGCTTCTCACGATCGTGCTCTAGCTTCTCACGATCATGTTCTAGCTGTAACAGAAGCAGTTATTTCTGCTGTTCAAAAAGAAGACTACTAGGACTAACAGATGGAGAGGCCATTGTAACGTTACGGGGAGACGGCGAGTCCTCAGCAGATGCTGCCCCAGTTGTAACTACAAGAATACCATTCATCAGATTGGCCTTCAATATCAACCTAATTTCATCCTTGTAGTGTTCAGCAATCTTCAACAGCTGTCCTTTAGTACATAATTCTAACAGTTCTTCTGATGGAAAGCGAATAAACTCGTCTACATTAGACGCCATAGTCCGAAGTAAATGCAAAAAATATATATATCTAGCTCTTTCCCTCTGCTGAACACACCAGACCACAAGAGAAGTGACAATCACACTGGCACCACAGAAGAAAGCTGAGATATATATGGAGCTTCCCCAAAACCTACAGTTACTCGACCTTAGTCTTCGTGCAGATTTGCAGTGGGTAATTACGCACTGTAGCCTGCTGGCAAGGAAATAAACCACCCAGCACGCTGGCAGATTCCCCCAAGCAACAGATGTGCCCCCGAAACATCTGCTCAGTCCACAGACACCACACAGAAATAACAAACAAAATAACCATGACCAACATATTCCAAAGTGAAACATGTTGCTAAGCCTAACAGGGGAAAAAGAAAGGCTATAGCTCCTGGTAGCAAGTGTCACTACCCTACCCAAATCGCCCACTGAGGTACACAGCCGATTGTACTCACCTCCTCGGACCAATGTCCCAACAGCGAGTAGAGCAAGAGTCTCCAGCCTGGGCAGGGGCCTGGAAACTAACCAATACACTCTCTCCAATGCAGCACACAACCAACCAACCACCGCTGTGGCAAGTTTACCAAACAAACGAAGGCAACCAGTACTGGGCACCAAACATTACAACTCAAACAAGCTGTAACAAAAGATGCAAAACAAAGCACCTACAGAGTTCTCAAACATGAACTGTTCAAACATGAACAACAAAGTGCTATACGCCAAAATGTCTAGGAACCAACCTTATGATCCCGGACGAGCCCCCACTTGTCACGAACAGGCTCAAAGTTCATAACAAAAAAGGAGACAACGTGGAGATACGGAATAACAAAATATATTTATTAACTAAAGTAAATGAATGGGGAAGAGGTGCATTTATCCTGGGACACACCCGAGCCCAGGTGTGTCCCATTTCTCTGACGACCCTCCCGGCTCTGCATACCGACATCCTATTAAGGAAAACAAGAGCAAAGAGAAAGAATTAGGCAGACAGATTGGGAGGGTGGTCACAATATATATATCATTTTTTTCAGAACATTAACCGTGTGTAGGTAGCTACGTGTGTAAGTAGATGTGGAAAGATAGATACAAATGATTCTTTTCAAATTGGGAAGGGGGGGTTCACACCTAGCTTAAATTGGGGGGGGGGGTCACCTTTAGTAAAGGTTGAATAAAGGTTGAATCCCCTTTCCACATGTTAAAGATTCCAAATGATAAAGCGTTTTTAGCAAACAATCGGCCCCAACCCCAATTAATACATTTGGGCACAATTGACAGCGTGCTGGACTTCGGGCTAGAATGTTGAGGGTTCAAAACCTGCTCCCT
This sequence comes from Oncorhynchus mykiss, assembly GCF_057628025.1. NCBI lineage: Eukaryota > Metazoa > Chordata > Actinopteri > Salmoniformes > Salmonidae > Oncorhynchus > Oncorhynchus mykiss. The sequence goes on along the minus strand of NC_143050.1, from coordinate 26,686,424 downwards.
GCTTGTTTCATTACATTATTCGGCCAGTCTCAGAGAAAATAGCCTGGACTGTTACTCCCATCTCGTTCCTTACTCTCTTTCACACGTCATTCTACGCCTGAGTGGCTCGCAAGATAGTAGCTACTAACAATTGGATACCACGAAATTGGGGAGAAAAAGGGGTAAAATTCAAAAGAAAAAAACAAAACAAAAAATGATCAAAGAAATAAAAGCTGAAATTAATAATTATCTCTGCTATTATTCTGACATTTCACATTATTAATAAAAAGCGGTGATCCTAACTGACCTTAGACAGTGAATTTTTACTAGGATTACATGTAAAGAATTGTGAAAATCTGAGTTTAAATGTATTTGGCTAAGGTGTATGTAAACCTCTGACTTCAACTGTACATGCAGACACAGCATCATTCAAAGAATGGAGTTTGATCCACCTGGTTTCAATATGACTGATTTTTTTAAGACTTTATGACCAAAACATTTGCACAATTGTTTGTCTCTACATTAACTAACACATTCCTCTCAATTGTAAATGTTTTGCTTGACTCGTTATGACGTTATAATTACTTACATTTGTTTCCACCATAATATTTTGTCAGACATCTTTGCTGAAGAAAGTCACCAGCGACGGGAGGCTCCCATCAAATTCGTCATTGGAACCACTCGATATGATTGGTCATTTAAAAACCTTGGGACCCAAATGCATAATGAATGCTCTAACTCCCCCTTGCGGTGGTCTGGAGCAATGAAGCTGTGACGCTGGGTACCTCTAAGTCTTGGTTTTAATACACAATACATTTTTAAAAAGCTGCGTTACACAGGATTATCTACACATACTGACCAGCTCAAAGAGACAGAAGCATGCTATATGGCAGACCAATCCGAACTCATCTCTCGGCATGTCCAGCCCACTCATTATCTCAGCCAATTATGGCTAGCGGGAAGTTGGCTGTCTTTATCTTTGGCTAAACCAACTAGGCTTTTATTCATATTTACAGATGGCATACAAGTTTGTTATTAAGGCACTTGAACGTTCATAAGTTCGAGTAGGCATTTCTGCCAAAAAACACATTTTGATTTAAAAAAACAGTTTATATTCAAACGGCTCTCCTGTTACATATGCCTAGCTTCCTGAAAGGGGTCACACATTGGATCGTAACTCTGCAGATTGACTATGAAGGTTATTTTATTCGTAGTTTTAAAAACATGCGTCAAAACAATACCAGGATCAATTAAATAATATGCCTTTTCTCATGGTTATACATACTAAGCACATTTGAGTCAATGTAGAAGGCTCAATAAGGCTTAGTATGGCGTACTGTACTGTGTGACCCCAATCAAAACAGTGTAGGAATGGTTTATCAACAACAGCTTGTAATAATAAGATGAAAAACATGTGTAGTATTCCTATGCTGTATCGTAATCGTACCATAACCATCAACAGGATATCTCACCCCCCCCCCCACCATTTATTGTCTAAAGAAAACTAACCTAGTAAGGAAAAATACAGCCATTACCCTGCATGAAGAGCAGTGTGTCCAGGGATAAGTATATTAGAGCATCATCTGGCCCCAGTCATCCCATTACTGATCTGATCAATTTCACAATTTAACACACATCACGTGGTCACATTTTCCTCCAAGGGCCCAGAACTCTGACGCTGAGGCTAGATGTCACATGTTGTTTTTGACATCGAGGTCACCTAGTCCAGACAGAGGGGTGTTCCATGCAGGACATTTGATTTGACTGAGACCTTTGTGACCTTTGTAAAGTTTAACTGCAACCTTACGTGTTCTCTCTCAGGGCCTCATCCCTTATGCAGTCACCACGCTCTCCAAAAGTCTGACATAACTATATTCAGGGAGCAGAAAGGAGTGCCTTCCGACATGGCTCCGTTTAGACGTTTAGTGCATTCGGAAAGTATTCAGACCCCTTGACTTTTTCCACTTTTTAATTTTATTTATTTTATTTTACCTTTATTTAACTAGGCAAGTCAGTATACAGATTCTGGTGGGGAGATATAGGTAGCACACACAAGGACATTTTTCTTTTTTGAGATTATTTCCTTTTGAATTTCTAGACAAATGTACAATGTTCCTGTTTTCATTAATTTAATTGAGTGAGTTAGGTCTGCTCTATACCACTACTACACCTGGTTGCTTGGGACTATCAGCTCTCTGAAACATCGAGGGCAACCAGTGGGTCCATCTCCTCAATGACCTTAGGCCGTGGATTTTCCAGGATGAGATAGTAAAACTTTGTATTCCATAAAGTTTCCAATGTTACTCGTGTGGTTTGGCCTCAGACCAGTTAGTGTGAGCAGAGCCTGCTGAGCATCTGACACACGCCATTGGCTTGGGCTAGTGTAAGAGTTGGGGTTGGGCCTGTTTGCCTGCTCATGGCCTGGGCGTATGTGAGACTTTCGTGTTGAGACCCTCTTTGCGGAACTGGGGGGCATAGGGTGGGCAGGAGGGACATAGGTCTGATCTGAGGGGGCCTATGTGGGGTGTGGGCATGGTTAGTTTGGGGGGGCATTGATGTGCCTGGTGGTGCTGTGGTCTGGATGTATGATCCTCTTGGCATGGGTCCTCTAGGTGTAGGTATCTCTCTCTTTATCTCTCTCGCTCTCAATTCAATTCAAGGTTTTTATTGGCATGGGAAACACATGTTTATGTTGCCGAAGCAAGTGAAATAGATTGATTATTTCACTTTTGTTTATTATCAACAATGAACAGTAAACATTACAGTCACAAGTTTCAAAAGAATAGACACATTTCAAATGTCATATTATGGCTATGTACAGTGTTTATAATGATGTACAAAAGGGAAAATAAATAAACATAAATATGGGTTGTATTTACAGTGGTGTTTGTTCTTCACTGGTTGCCCTTTTCTTGTGGCAACAGCTTACAAATCTTGCTGCTGTGATGGCACACTCTGGTTTTTCATCCAAAAGGGAATGGGTCTGAAAGATCTGAATGCATTATAAGTAAGGGCATGCTCAGACCCTGAAAAGATTAACTATGGTACATAACATCAGATGAGGTGACAACACAGGAGTGGCTTTGTGTCACGAGTCCGACCGAGGGTGGCTTCCCTTCCCGGTCGAGTGGCGCTCGTCGTCACCGGCCTATTAGCTGCCATTGATTGTCTTTCCTCCCCCTCCTTGTATGTTTATTGTTAGCACCTGTTTGTGATGATTAGTTGGGCTTTATTAGACAGCCGGCTCGCCTGTTTTTTGTGCGGGATAAATTCTTGTGACCTTCGGTTCTGTAGTAGAGGAACGTGTTTGTTCCTGGTCGTGTATTTCAGTTGTACTATTTTCGTCCCCCGTGTTTGGGGCCGTTTGGTTGTGAGCACCCTGTGGTGCGTTTGTGAATTAAAGAGCACAGCATTGCACTCTCTGTTTCCTGCGTCTGACTCCACACCCACGACACCCGGAGCGTTACACTTTGGGACAAGTCTATGAATGTCCTTGAGTGGCCAAGCCAGAGCCCAGACTTGAACCTGATCGAACATCTCTGGAGAGACCTGAAAAGTTCTGTGCAGCAGCACTCCCCATCCAAGCTGACAGAGTTTGAGAGGATCTGCAGAGAAGAATGGGAAAAACTCCCCTAATACGAGTTTGTAGAGTCATACCCCAAAAGACTCAAGGCTGTAATCGCTGCCAAAGGTGCTTCACAGGGACTGAATACTTATGTAAATGTGATATTTTAGTTCTTTATTTTTAATACATTTGCAAACATTTCTAAAAAACTGTTTTTGCTTTGTCATTATGGGGTATTGTGTGCAGATTAATGAGGGGGAAAAACTAAACAATTTTAGAATAAGGCTGTAACTTAACAAAGTGGCTGCAGGGCAGCCTAGTGGTTAGAGCGTTGGACTAGTAACCAGAAGGTTGCAAGTTCAAACCCCTGAGCTGACAAGGTACAAATCTGTCGTTCTACCCCTGAACTACCCCTAGGCCATCATTGAAAATAAGAATTTGTTCTTAATGAAGAGAGCTTCTCCATCCTAGAGGGGAAGATCAATCATTTCCAGGCCCAGGGAAATGTACTAGTCTGTTGTGATCTAAATCCCAGAACTGGACAAGAACCTGTGTCATGTGAATTTTGTTTTTAATGTTCATAAACTGAACTTCACTTAAAACACTCCGTCTATTACTAAGAATTTGTATGGTTCTTATAGAAATGAAATATACAGAGGCCAGTTTACAATAGTCAGTAAGGTTTATTTACGAGAGCGCTGCTGTACATATACAAAGACATTCCTTTTATAACTTTCTTACCATACACACCAACATAGGGATTTTCTCATGAGTCTCACCACAGTTTATTACCACTCAGCTGACAGTTCCAGTCTCCCCAGATACGAGAGCTCTGGAGGGGCTCTCCCTGTCTTATCTAATCTCCCCAGAGTTACAGCCAGGTTGGTTCAAACATAGGTTAATGCTCCTCTCTGTTCTCTTTCGAAACACACATACATTCCTTTCTTCCTAGGTCTATGCTACATAACCCCTTCCTAATGAACAAACATTATTTATCATTATTGTGAGAGGACCAAGTAATTGGGCGTCACTCTAAAGCGGGAAGGTGGAATAAACGAGTCAGGAGTAGGTTTTCTTGATTGAACACAGTTCTCTATTGAGGGCATTTGGGCAACACAAACACTCCAACATAATCAATGAAAATCTCCCAAGGCCAAAGCATACATCTTCTTCTCCAGCTCAAACAGGAACACAAAACAATTATCTTTAACTTCTTGGATATAGGGGAGGGGGCGCATTTTAATTTTTGGATGAAAAACGTTCCCGTTTTAAACAAGATATTTTGTCACGAAATGATGCTTGACTATGCATATAATTGACAGCTTTGGAAAGAAAACCCTCTGATGTTTCCAAAACTGCAAAGATATTGTCTGTGAGTGCCACAGAACTGATGTTACAGAAAAAACCCAGATAAAAATCCAATCAGGAAGTGCCGCATTTTTTGAAACCGCCTCATGGCAATGACTCCTTATATGGCAGTGAAGGAGCTAGGAGTCAGCTTACGTTTTCCACGTTTTCCCCAAGGTGTCTGCAGCATTGTGACGTATTTGTAGGCATACAGTGCCTTGCGAAAGTATTCGGCCCCCTTGAACTTTGCGACCTTTTGCCACATTTCAGGCTTCAAACATAAAGTTATAAAACTGTATTTTTTTGTGAAGAATCAACAACAAGTGGGACACAATCATGAAGTGGAACGACATTTATTGGATATTTCAAACTTTTTTAACAAAATAAAAAACTGAAAAATTGGGCGTGCAAAATTATTCAGCCCCCTTAAGTTAATACTTTGTAACGCCACCTTTTGCTGCGATTACAGCTGTAAGTCGCTTGGGGTATGTCTCTATCAGTTTTGCACATCGAGAGACTGACATTTTTTCCCATTCCTCCTTGCAAAACAGCTCGAGCTCAGTGAGGTTGGATGGAGAGCATTTGTGAACAGCCGTTTTCAGTTCTTTCCACAGATTCTCGATTGGATTCAGGTCTGGACTTTGACTTGGCCATTCTAACACCTGGATATGTTTATTTTTTAACCATTCCATTGTAGATTTTGCTTTATGTTTTGGATCATTGTCTTGTTGGAAGACAAATCTCCGTCCCAGTCTCAGGTCTTTTGCAGACTCCATCAGGTTTTCTTCCAGAATGGTCCTGTATTTGGCTCCATCCATCTTCCCATCAATTTTAACCATCTTCCCTGTCCCTGCGGAAGAAAAGCAGGCCCAAACCATGATGCTGCCACCACCATGTTTGACAGTGGGGATGGTGTGTTCAGCTGTGTTGCTTTTACGCCAAACATAACGTTTTGCATTGTTGCCAAAAAGTTCAATTTTGGTTTCATCTGACCAGAGCACCTTCTTCCACATGTTTGGTGTGTCTCCCAGGTGGCTTGTGGCAAACTTTAAACAACACTTTTTATGGATATCTTTAAGAAATGGCTTTCTTCTTGCCACTCTTCCATAAAGGCCAGATTTGTGCAATATACGACTGATTGTTGTCCTATGGACAGAGTCTCCCACCTCAGCTGTAGATCTCTGCAGTTCATCCAGAGTGATCATGGGCCTCTTGGCTGCATCTCTGATTAGTCTTCTCCTTGTATGAGCTGAAAGTTTAGAGGGACGGCCAGGTCTTGGTAGATTTGCAGTGGTCTAATACTCCTTCCATTTCAATATTATCGCTTGCACAGTGCTCCTTGGGATGTTTAAAGCTTGGGAAATCTTTTTGTATCCAAATCCGGCTTTAAACTTCTTCACAACAGTATCTCGGACCTGCCTGGTGTGTTCCTTGTTCTTCATGATGATCTCTGCGCTTTTAACGGACCTCTGAGACTATCACAGTGCAGGTGCATTTATACGGAGACTTGATTACACACAGGTGGATTGTATTTATCATCATTAGTCATTTAGGTCAACATTGGATCATTCAGAGATCCTCACTGAACTTCTGGAGAGAGTTTGCTGCACTGAAAGTAAAGGGGCTGAATAATTTTGCACGCCCAATTTTTCAGTTTTTGATTTGTTAAAAAAGTTTAAAATATCCAATAAATGTCATTCCACTTCATGATTGTGTCCCACTTGTTGTTGATTCTTCACAAAAAAATACAGTTTTATATTTTTATGTTTGAAGCCTGAAATGTGGCAAAAGGTTGCAAAGTTCAAGGGGGCCGAATACTTTCGTAAGGAACTGTATCATTGGAATATTGACCATAAGAGACTACATCTACCAGGTGGTTGCTTGGTGTCCTCTGTCGCAATTATTGCGTAATATTCAGCTGCAGTATTTTTCCGTTTTCTTCTGATGAGAAGGCACTGCCACCACTGATAGATTATCGAATAGATATGTGAAAAACACCTTGAGGATTGATTCTAAACAACGTTTGCCATGTTTCTGTCGATAGTATGGAGCTAATTTGGAAAAAAGTTCGGCATTGTAAGTGACTGCATTTTCCGGTGTTTTTCTTAGCCAAACTTGATGAACAAAACGGAGCTATTTCGTCTACACAAATAATATTTTTGGAAAAAATGAACATTTGCTATCTAACTAAGAGTCTCGTCATTGAAAACATCCGAAGTTCTTCAAAGGTAAATTATTTTATTTGAATGCTTTTCTTGTTTTTGTAAAAATGTTGCCTGCTGAATGCTAGGCTTAATGCTAGGCTATCAATACTCTTACACAAATGCTTGTGTAGCTTTGGTTGAAAAGCATATTTTGAAAATCTGAGATGACAGTGTTGTTAACAAAAGGCTAAGCTTGTGTTTGAATATATTTAATTCATTTCATTTGCGATTTTCATTAATAGGAAACGTTGCGTTATGGTAATGAGCTTGAGGCTATGATTACGCTCCCAGATACGGGATTGCTCGACGCTAGAGGTTAAACTACAACAAAAGTCATGGGCTTGTTACCGTCTTAATGGTTCTTCATGGATAGCTCCTCTGTCTCGGTGGCCATCTTCCAGAGTTAGTTTTTCCCCCCTTCTCTGCTGGTTCCATAATCTCTCTTATAGGGGAAGGAGAATATGTAATTAATACTGTCAGCTGTGCTTAATTGCCTCTGGCTACCTTGTCTCCCATGCCTTGTTGGGCTACTATCCGTGAGCCCAGCCTGCCCTTTGGTGGTCCTTCCACATACCTTCCCCCTCAGGACCGAACCGGAGGTTCTGGCACCAGACGCGCCGTCTTGGTCGCATCGGGACAGCTCGTCTGCATTCCCGTTCCTCGATCCAGCCCTGTGGATGACATGGAAAGAGAACGGTTGTAAAGACAAAAACCATCTGGCTATTCTGTTGTGGATGGCTGGTAAGAGAAACAATAACGTGAGGGGTGCATGGTCAGTAACTAATGCAAATCTCCGATCCAGTAGGTAGTACTGGAGATAATCGAGGGCCCACTTAATGGCTCTTTCTCTAACGGTAGCATATCTCGGCTCCCGATCGCTGATCGCCGATTCCTACTTATGAAGAGAATCGGCTTCTCTGCTTCGCCTTTACCCTGAGCTAGTACGGCCCCGAGCCCCTTATCCGAGGCGTCGACCTGCACAATGAACTCTTGTGAGAAGTCCGGAGCCTGTGGGACGGGATCAGAACACAGGCCATCTTTTAGCAATTGAAAGGCCTCTTCCGTATCATCTTTCCACTCTACCTGGTTTGGCAAGTTTTTCTTGATGAGGTTTGTGAGGGGGTTGGCAATGGTTGCATATCCCGGGATAAAATGGAAATAATATCCCGTTATCCCTAAGAAGGCCCGAACATCCCGCTTGGTCCAGGGTCGAGGCCAGTCCCGAATTGCCCTGGTGTTCTCTGCCTGTGGGCGTATCTTCCCATTCCCCACGGTGTACCCCAGGTATTCCGCTTCGGACAGGCCCAGGCAACATTTATTTGGATTGGCCGTCAACCCTGTGGCTTCCAAACTCACGAGCACCGCCCGTAATCGCAGGAGGTGACTATCCCAGTCCTCGCTGTGGATGACCACATCGTCTTTGTACGCCGCTGCATACTCTTGATGGGGCCGTAGAATGGCATCCATGAGGCGTTGGTAAGTTGCTGCGGCACCATGCAGTCCGAAGAGCATCCTCACATACTGGAAAAGCCCCTCTGGTGTGGCAAAGGCAGTCTTTGGGCGATCCTCCGGAGCCACCGGCACTTGCCAATATCCCTTCGTCAAATCCAGGGTGGTGATGAACTTGGCCTTTCCTAAGCGCTCCAAGAGTTCATCCATGCCGGGCATGGGATACGCGTCGAATGTAGAGATGGAATTTACGCTCCTAAAGTTGTTGCAGAGTCTCATACTAACATCGGATTTGGGGACCAGGACTATTGGACTGGACCACTCACTCGTCGATGGCTCGATCACACCCATCCTCAACATCTCCTTTACCTCGTTCTTAGCGATGACTCTGCGAGCCTCAGGAATCCTGTAAGGGCGGATATGCACCTTCTTGCCGGGTTCAGTGTGCATATGGTGGAACAGGACATCTGTATGTCCTGGGAATGGAGAGAATATTAGACTGAAGTTCATAATCAGCTTGTCTAGCTGTCTTGACTGCCCCGGCAGGAGAGTTTGGCCTCGGGGGCACCTGTGGTAGAGCCTCCTCTTTTCCTTTGTCCTCCAGGGCCATCAAAAGGGGCATGGTTGGGTCTCCCAGGTCTCCTTGGCTAAATCGAGGATCCCTCGACAGGGTCTGCCATAGAGCAATTCAAATGGAGAGAATCCAGTGGACGCCTGGGGTACTTCTCGCAGGGCAAACATTAAGTGTGGTAGAAGCATGTCCCAGGTTTCTTCAAGCGTTCACACAACCTTTCTGTTTGAGGGTGGAATATGCTTGTTCGTATCTGTTGAACCTGATATAACCGACACAAGTCCTTCATCAATCAGGACATGAACGGGGTTCCCTGATCGGTTAAGATCGTCTTGGGGAGGCCCACCCGAGAAAACATCATGAACAATTCCTTGGCAATTCCCTTTGACGACATGTTACGCAGGGGTATGGCCTCCGGGAACTTGGTAGCATAATCTATGACCACTAGGATGTACTCGTGTCCTCAGGCGGATTTTGGGAGGGGTCCTACGAGGTCCATAGCTATGCGTTCAAATGGAGTCTCTATGATAGGGAGAGGAATCAAAGGGTTACGTAGGTGTGGTCGTGGAGCTGTACGTTGACAATGATCACACGTCCTACAATACCTGGCCACATCCCGAGTGACCCGGGGCCAATAGAATCTCCGCATGATTCTGTCAATAGTCTTGTCCCGTGCCAGGTGTCCTCCTGGGACATGGGAATGGGCTAACTGTAGAACTGTATCCCTGCATGGTCTAGGCACCATTAGTCATTCCTGGTTTTACAGGTCTGGGGTGCACTCACCAACCAATAATTCACAAAATGTGACAAAAAGCTAATTGAAACTCTGCATGCAGAATTCTGCAAAAATATACTTTGTGTCCAACACAAAATCCCAAACAATGCATGCAGATCAGAACTAGGATTATACCTGCTAGTTATCAAAATCCAGATAAGAGCTGTAACGTCTGCTTCCAACTCACACTCTCAAACACGAAGATCCCCTGAACACAGCTCACGCTTCAGATCCCAATCACCTGAATTCTGATCACCTGTTCACACACCTTAGTTCAGTTCTTTGCACCCCATCATTGTGAGGTATTTTTTGTTTTGTGACACCTCTATTCGGAGCTCTGGTTTTCCCGTAATTTAATCCTCCCGTGTGTGATAGTTTTTGCCTGCCTTACTAACGACACCTTTTGCCTATTTCCTGCCTGTACTTTAGCCTATTGGATTTCCTGTTATCAACCTATTGCCTGATCTCCCGGACGAAGTTACTAGCCTTTTCCCTGCCTGTACTGTTGCCTTGTTGGACCCAGCTACCTGCTTCCTCCTGTGGTCCTTTACAATAAACCCTGCGCTTGAAACCAGCTCTCTGTCTCCCATCGTGTTCCCATCGTGTTCATTACAAGAGCACTTAAATTCTACACATTAGAGACACATATTTCCCACAGATCACACAGACCCACAAAGAATTGGAAAACAAATCAAACATTGATAACCTCCCAAATGTGTTATGCAAAATACTGCGGTGTGCATAGCAAGATTTGTGGCCTATTGCCATGAGAAAGGGCAACCAGTGGAGCACAAACAAATTTGTAAATACAACCCATATTTATCTGTTTATTTATTTTCCCTTTCATACTTGAACTGCTTGGACATTTTTACAACAGTGTACATAGTCAATAATAGTCAATAATATAACACTTGTAGTGTGTAATGTTCACTAATGTTTCTCTTGTTTATTTCCCTTTAGTTAATTCGAGAGAGAGAGAGAGAGAGAGAGACAGAGACAATTAATCAAAGAAAAAAAAGAAGGAACTGAATGTTTTTTCTATGCTCAACAAGCCAATTGTACATGTATCTGTACCAAGATAAGTTGCAAATACAACCGAAAATATATCGAAGAGATACAGAGAGAGAGACACGCTGTGCATTCTCTTTAGTGTGATCAAATTGCATTACATCTCAAGATGTGGAAAATAATAATGTAGTGCACATACCAGTCATTTGACACTCAGAGGGATGTTGTTTGGTAAGCAGGGGACTGGGCTCAGCAACAAGTTGCATCTTATCACCCTGCAGTCACTACTGCATTGTCTGAATTCCCTTTTCAAAACGATTATGCTGAAAATAATCAAGCGTGATTGCTTTTTGGATACTGAAAGACAGGAAAAGAGAGGAGGGGGAAGATGAACGCGTCTATTAGGTAACATTTGTGGTATTGATCAGATAGAACAGCAAAGGAAGTGTTAGTGTGAAGACTTTTTAAACAATCACTTCAAAAAGGTTTTACATACTATTTTACATACTATGTTGTTGTAGTTGTACATCTAATGGTATAATGAAAGTGAAAAAAGGAGAATCTGAATTGACTTAACAGTGTTGTCTCTGATGTTGCTATCCAAGGAATCTTGTCCACCTCTTAGGTAATGTACTTTTGCAGACATGGCTTGGTGCACTCTCTGATGCACCTGGATTAGGTTTCACCTTGAAATAAATGAAAATCTTGAAAGGACTTGGGGGACTGACGCCTGTTCTTGTGCCTTTTCAACCATACAGACACTGAAAGTCGAGCAGATGTTAATATTATATGAAATGAATTAATTTTTTTTTTTTTTACATTTCATTAGAGAATTGCAGATTGAATAGAAAATTGCTAATTTCTGATAAAATTATAAGCTTACCTCACATAACGTACTATCATTAATAACCTCTCTGGGATGTGTGGGACGCTAGAGCGCCAAAATGCAGAGCGCCAAATTCAAATAAATTACTATAAAATCAAACTTTCATTAAATTACACATGCAAGATAGCAAATTAAAGCTACACTTGTTGTGAATCCAGCCAACATGTAAGATTTAAAAAAAGGCTTTTCGGCGAAAGCAAATGATGCTATTATCTGAGGATAGCACTATAGTAAACAAAGAATGAGAAGCATATTTCAACCCTGCAGGCGCGACACAAAACGCAGAAATAAAAATATAATTCATGCCTTACCATTGACGAGCTTCTGTTGTTGGCACTCCAATATGTCCCATAAACATCACAATTTGTCCTTTTGTTTGATTAATTCCGTTGATATACATGTATATCCAAAATGTACATTTATTTGGCACGTTTGATCCAGAAACCACCAGTTCCAACTTGTGCAACGTGAAATATCTCAAAAGTTAGCTGTAAACTTTGCCAAAACATTTCAAACTACTTTTGTAATACAACTTTGGGTATTTTTAACGTAAATAATCAATATAATTGAAGACGGAATGATCTGTGTTCAATACAGGAGGGAAACAAACTGTAGCTAGCTTTCTGGTCACGCGCCTCTACCGAACAGTACACTTCAAGTTACTTTCGTTCAAGATGGCCGTACTTCTTCATTACACAAAGGAAAAACCTCAACCAATTTCTAAAGACTGTTGACATCCAGTGGAAGCGATTCCCAATGAAAAACCATTGAAAAGAGAGTGATCTCTTTTCAAAACCTCAGGGTTTCGCCTGCTAAATAAGTTCTGTTATACTCACAGACATGATTCAAACAGTTTTAGAAACTTCAGAGTGTTTTCCATCCAAATCTATTGGCGGCTACCATAAGAAAGTGGATGTGCAACTCCAGCATTGGCTTCATGTGGAAATACTGTATAACATGGCATGCAATTCCATAAATCACCATTATGAAATCACACGTATGAAAAATATGCTGCCATATCTGTCTTTAAACCAGAGACACAAGTAATATGGTTTTTGCAAGTGGCAGGATTTGGCCCATATCCATATTTTTCCTTCCCTCCAGAAAAATCTGTTATGTAGATAGTTTAAAGAGATTAGGATTTTAAGCACTTACAAATTTATAACATACTGTAGGATTTGAAGTGGAATTCATAGCTCTGTCTATGAATTTGAGAGTGGTTACATTTCTATAAGGGCCATCCCTCAGCTTTTACCGAAACCTGGAGATAAAAAGGAAGTAGACATAAAACGATATACCATGATTGGGTACATTGTGATGAGGGTAGACTGTTATAAAAGTGCTGGCCTGGCCACTTCATTCAGAATCAATCAATGTAATTGGTGAGGGTCCTGAGGTAAGGGAAATGTGTCATTACATCAGAATGTGTCGCGGCAGTCGAAGATGTCTACCTTGTCTTTCACGTGTCCATAGAGGCTTCTGGAAAAGTCTCCGACCAGGCAGGCAGGGAGGTGTTGGATGAACCCGGGCACTGGGCAGCAAGCACTTTCTAATCCATTTACATTTGATGCCAAAAACTCAGGGCTTTCTCAGATGGATGGAATCGCATTCCCTCACTTTCCCTTTCTCTCTCCACTCCTTACCGTGTCTATTTGGGGCTGCTGCTGGCATCAGGCCTCCTCTGTCTGCTGGGAGATAGGGAAGCAAGAGGTCCATGGAAATGGGATTAAAACAGCATGACCACTTGCGTCATCACAAGGACTGAACCTTTACAACCCAAACAGACAAAACAGAAGAAAGAAATGGATGAGTGAATAGGATGATTAGGTTCCATTGACAAGCATTCAGTCAAATAGTCAATAGTCAGGATTTTCGATTGGTTGGGGCTGATGTTGTCCTTGAATTATGATCAATTAAGCATTCAACAGTCATAATCCTCAGTTGCTGTCGTATGGCTACTGGACCATGTGTCCAAAAAGAGCCATTAAAGTGACTGAGGGTTGAACATGCCTAATTAAAGGAGTAATCTAGCCCAGCAAGTATAATTAGCACTCAAAGAGGTGTGTGGACCGGGTCTTCCCCAGATCCAGATGCCAATGGAGAGCTAAGGGGAGCTGAAGGAGTCTCTTGAGGTCCACACAGCAGTCATCTAGCTTCATCTCTGATCCCCACTGGCCAAATAATAAATGACGTCTTAAAGGAGAAGTTCACTTTATTTTTGTAATGTAAATGTAAATGGCATGATATAGAAGTGCCCAGTGTGATCTCACTTGTTTTTGAGAAACTTACCCTAACAGCGATATACTTCCTCATGCTCGTTCAGCAGTTGTAGGGGCATAGAAAAACATGAACAAAGGTTCCAAAAACACCAACATATAGTACCAGTCAAAACTTCAGACACACCTACTCATTCAAGGGATTTTCTTTATTTGTACTATTTTCTACATGTCTACATTCACTCTGCTGTCCAACTCATCCCTAACTAACTCAATTGGGTTGAGGTCGGGAGATTGTGGAGGCTAGGTCATCTGATGCAGTCACTCTCTTTTTTGGTCAAATAGCACTTACACAGCCTGGAGGTGTATTGGGTCATTGTCCTGTTGAAAAACTAATAATAGTCCCAATAAGCGCAAACCAGGTGGGATGACGTATTGCTGCTGAATGCTGTTGTAGCCATGCTGATCAAGTGTGCCTTGGATTCTAAATAAATCACTGACATTGTCACCAACATAGCACACCAACACCATCACACCTCCTCCTCCATGCTTCACGGTGGGAACCACACAAGCGGAGATCATCCGTTCACATACTCTGCAGCTCAAAGACACGGCGGTTGGAACCAAAAATCTCAAATTTGGAATCATCAAACTAAAGGACAGATTTCCACCGGTCTAATGTCAATTGCTTGTGTTTTTTTTGGCCCAAGCAAGTCTCTTTCTCTTATTGGTGTCCTTTAGTAGTTTTTTCTTTGCAGCAATTTGACCGCGAATGCCTGATTCACCCAGTCTCCCCTGAACAGTTGATGTTGAGATGTGTCTGTTACTTGAACTCTGTGAATCATTTATTTGGGCTGCAATCTGAGGTGCAGTTAACTCTAATTAACTTATTCTCTGCAGCAGAGTTAACTCTGGGTCTTCCTTTCCTGTGGCAGTCCTCCTGAGAGACAGTTTCATTATAGCGCTTGATGGTTTTTGCGACTGAACTTAAAGAAACTCTCAGTTCTTGTATTTTGGAGTCGTGGTCAGCTTTTCCTGAAAGGATGGCGGGGGAGGGCCATATATGCATTGTGGAAGTTAGAATAACAATGATCCAGAGTTTTACCAGCCCTGGTAGCACAATTGATATGCTGATAGAATATAGGGAGTCTTGTTTTCAGATTAGCCTTGTTAAAATCCCCAGCTACTACAATGAATGCAGCCTCAGGATATGTGGTTTCCAGTTTACATAGAGTCAAATAAAGTTCGTTCAGGGCCATCAATGTGTCTGCTTGGGGCGGAATATATGCGGCTGTGATTACAATCGAAGAGAATTCTCTTGGTAGATAATGCGGTCGACATTTGATTGTGAGGAATTCTAAGTCAGATGAACAGAAGGACTCGAGTTCCTGTATGTTGTTATGATCACACCACATCTCGTTAATCATAAGAAGAAACTAGCTTTGTCACGCCCTGACCTTAGTTATTTATGTTTTATGTATTATTTTGGTCAGGTCAGGGTGTGACGAGGGTGGGTATGCTTGTTTGTTCCGTCTAGGCTTTTTGCATATCTAGGGGTGTTTGTTAGTCTAGGTTTATTGTAGGTCTATGGTGGCCTGAATTGGTTCCCAATCAGAGACAGCTGTTTATCGTTGTCTCTGATTGGGGATCCTATTTAGGATACAATTTTTGGTTTTGTGGGTTATTGTCTATGTGTAGTTGCCTGTCAGCACTTGTTATTGTAGCGTCACGTTTGTTTTGTTACATTTTCTTTGTTTAATTAAAAGAAGAATGTATTCTTATCATGCTGCGCCTTTGTCTCCTCGTTATGACGAATGTGACAAGCTGGCTGTACCGACTCCGATAGTGTGTCTCGAGTGAGCCATGTTTCCGTGAAGCAAAGAACGTTACAGTCTCTTATGTCTCTCTGGAATGCTACCCTTGCTCGGATTTCATCAACCTTGTTGTCAAGATACTGGACATTGGGAGCGGTGCGCGATGTGCCTGTCTCCGGAGCCTGACCAGAAGGCCGCTTCGTCTGCCCCTTTTACTGCGATGTTGTTTTGGTTCGCCGGCTGGGATCCGATCCATTGTCCTGGTTGTTGGGCAAAACAGAGGATCCGCTTCGGGAAAGTCGTATTCCTGGTCGTAATGATGGTGAGTTGACGTTGCTCTCATACAGTTCCCCCCGACTGTATGTAATAAAACCTAAGATTACCTGGGGTACCAATGTAAGAATTAACACGTAAATAAATAAAATACTGCATAGTTTCCTAGGAACGCGAAGCGAGGCGGCCATCTCTGTCGGCGCCGTGGGTGTTTGAAGGTCAGCTTTGAAATACATCCACAGGTACACTTCCAATTGACTCAAATTATGTCAATTAGCCTATCAGAAGCGTCTAAAGCCATGACATCATTTTCTGGAATTTTCCAAGCTGTTTAAAGGCACAGTCAACTTAGTGTATGTAAACTTCTGACCTACTGGAATTGTGATACAGTGAGTTACAAGTGAAATAATCTGTCTGTAAATAATTGTTGGAAAAATTACTTGTCAAAGTAGATGTCCTAACCGACTTGCCAAAACTATAGTGTGTTAACAAGAAATTTGTGGAGTGGTTGAAAAACGAGTTTTAATGACTCCAACCTAAGTGTATGTAAAGTTCTTGTATTTTTCCAGATGGACTGACCTTCATGTCTTAAAGTAATGATGGATTGTCTTTTACCAAATAGGGCTATCTTCTGTATACCCCCCCTACCTTGTCACAACACAACTGATTAGCTCAAAAGCATTAAGAAGGAAAGACATTCCACAAATACATTTTTAACAAGGCACACCTGATAATTGAAATGCATTCCAGGTGACTACCTCATGAAGCTGGTTGAGAGAATGCCAAGAGTGTGCAAAGTTGTCATCAAGGCAAATGGTGGTACTTTGAAGAATCTAAAATCTAAAATATGTTTTGATTTGTTGAACACTTTTTTTCGTTACTACATTATTCCATATGTGTTATTTAATAGTTTTGTTGTCTTCACTATTATTCTACAATGTAGAACATAGAACAAATAAAGAAAAACCTTGCAATGAGTAGGTGTTTACAAACTTTTGACTGGTACTGTATGTCATTTTAGAAACACTAACACTCTCAGTATGGTAATGCAGGCCTTTAGATGTTGTACACACAAAATGGTATTATTCCTAACTTCATCAGAAATGTTATCAAATCAATTTTTTTTGGTCACATACACATATTTAGCAGATGTTATTGTGGGTGTATGCTTGTGTTCCTAGCTCCTACAGTGCAGTAGTATCTAACAATTCACAACAATGCACACAAATATATTATATTCCATTTTGTGCGACTCCAGCGGTTTCCCTTATCCAACTGTGCTGCTTCTCCATGCATGTGCACATGGAAAAGCATTGTGGGATACACAGAGAAGTATCGCACACCAGCATTGGGATTATGTCAAAAGAAGGATACATGTAGAAAATAACCTCAAACCTACTGTAAAATATGGTGGTGGACAATGTTCCTCCTAATGTTTTGGGTCACTGAGCAAATTTTAGGTCTTGTGAATGGAAACTTTAACATTGTGAGAATTTTGTGCAACTTTACAGGGTACACTGAGGCTGTACCCTTACAGTTTTAGACAGTAGCCAATAGGCTATTGTGGTTATTTGAGCAAAATGTAGGCTTACCAACAAAACCAATGGAGCAAATCCCTTAACCTCTTCCCATTGATAGGATTTTTAAATTTTTTATGATATAGCCTACACTATAGCCTCTGTAGTGTTCAATGCAGACATACATTGCCTGAGACATTTTTATATTATGAAGGGCTTGACATAAATTCATTGTTTTTTTACTTGGTCTGTAACTGCATGGGCCAAATATGTGACTGTAAATTGCATTGTATTGTGTTGTATAATGCAAGAAATCACTTTACAAAATTAAATGTATTATTATTACCATACAGTGAATTAGACTCTGCCTATTGGCTTACTTGCATATTCAAGCCTGTCTCAAAATACAACACTGCCCCTTTTAATTAAGACATACACTTTTCAAAGTCAGTTTGAAATGTAACCTAAATGTTTTGTGACCTTTTAGTAAGCAGTAACTCCCCATTGCTGACCTACACTTATCTATAACTGGGCTAATAACTCGCTAACTTCCAACAAACATCAACAAATGTACACAGAAGCTGTTCTGCACTCTGATCTGAAAAGTTGATTCACTTGAAAGACCGCTTGTGGGCTACCCCTGCCAAAATAATTCTACTCCATTGCACTTTGGCTCTGCTTACAACAAAATCACAGACTCCAACTTGCAAAGTTAGATTTGTTTTGGTATGTTGAATTAAAAGGAAGCTGATATAATGTTGATTTGATCACAGAAAAACATTGATCTATATAGTGCAAACCAAAGGGGCGAACTCAGTGAAGTTCAATCTCTTGAGTCTATGCGCAACATGGTATTTCTACTGCACCAGGACTGCCAGGCCACGGTGAAGCTTAGAGGGAGCATTGGTAGTGGATCTTTGATGTTATTGGGCTGTTTTGCTTTTACATGTCCTGGGGCCCTTGTTAAGGTCAACAGCATCATGAACTCTACCAAGTACCGTGACATTTTAGCCAAAAACCTGGTTGCCTCTGCCAGGAGGCTGTACCTAAGCCGCAAGTGGATCTTCCAGAATGCCATTAACCCCAAGCACACATCCAAATCCACAAAGAAATGGTCAATTGACCACAAAATTAACCTCAGTCTCCGGACGTGAACCCCATTGAAAACCAATGGCTTGAATTGAAGATGGCAGTCCATAAGCGCAGACCGAAAGATATCAAGGATATGGAAAGATTTTGTATGGAGGAATGGTTGTGTGTCTTTAAGCCAGACACACATGCAATATGGTTTATGAAAGTGTCAGGAGTTGGCCCGTATCCATATTTTTCCTTCCCTCCTGAGAAATCTCTGATGTAGACACCTTAATAACCTGTTGGAGCCCTTTTCAATGGGAAAATATGTTATTAAAGACATGAGATATGGCTTGCTCCTTGGACGATGACTATTGTTACACCATGAGAAAACAAGGCTAAATGGGTTCACTGAAACAAAAAGAAAATAGGAAATATTACTTCAGGGGGAACATGGAGATAAAAAGGAAGTAGACATACAAATATCTACCATGATCGGAGATGTGGAGGTGAGGGTAGACTATTATAAAAGTGCAGTAGTCCTAGACGAGCTGGCCTGGCCACTTCATCCAAAACAGTCAGAATCAATCAATGTAATCGGTGGGGGGCCTGAGGTAAGGGAAATGTGTCATTACATCAGAATATGAAACCGGCATTCAATGATTACTAAATGGCCGCCCTGTCTTTTACATGGCCAGAGATTCTTTTGGAAAAACACCACAAAGTGAGTTATCTCAGACCAGGCAGGCAGTGAGGTGTTGGATGAACCCGGGCACTGGGAAGCAAGCACTTTCTAATCCATTTACAGCAGTGGCCAAAACTCAAAGCTTTCTCAGATGGATGGAATCGCTTTCCCTCACTTTCGCCTTCTCTCTCCACTCCTCACGGTGTCTATTTCGGGCTAGTGCTGGCATCAGGCCTTCTCTGTCTGCTGGGAGATAGGGAAGCATGAGCGCCATGGAAATGGGATGAAAACAGCATGACCACTTGCGTCATCACAAGGACTGAACCTTTTACCACCCGAAGCTCAGTCTTCCAAACAAACGAAGCAGAATAAATAAAATGGATGAGTGAATAGGATGATTAGGTTCTATTGACCAGCATTCAGTCAAACGTGGTCAATTGTCAGGGTTTTTGATTGGTTGGGGCTGACAGTGTGCTTAAATTGCGATCAATGAAGCATTCAACCGAGTCTTAATCATCAGTAGCTGTCGTACGGTGGGGGTGACCATGTGTCCACACAGAGGTATTAAAGTGATTAATAAGGCTTGAACATGCCTAATTAAAGGAGTAATCTAGCCTTGCAGGAATAATTAGCACTCCAGGAGATGTGTGGACCAGGTCTTTGGCCTCCCCTGATCCATATGGTCACTTACTAGCCCTGCCAATGGAGACCTTACGGGGAGCTGAAGGAGTCGCTTAAGGTCCATACTGCAGTCATCAAGCCTCATCTCTGAACCACAGTGGTCAAATGATCGATTACAGCTTAATGAAACAACATGATGTATGACTTTCCAAACCGTCTCAGAAAATCACTGTAATGTATATTATAGTCGTACTGTAATACAGCTAATGGCCTGTACTTTGGAGGTCATAGTGTGTTCTGGTGGTTCACCTTGTCCTTGTGATGGTGGCTGAGGTTGAAGGTGATGAAAGAAAAATTGGGCTACACACCCTTAATGCATGCCCTGACTGATTTCCCATCCCCCCTGGGGTGCTGACAGTCGACTCATAACACTGCGGTTTCCGACCCGTATGCAGTCTCTAAGACGACTAGTTGTGTACAGTAGAAATGTGTTGGGGAAGCCACACTGAAAATATAGTTTACCAAGCTACCAGTTACGTCACACGAGAAGAAGTTAAGCTATACTAAAGCTACCCTTAAGAAAACTGTAGTTTACATTTGCCTAAAACACAAAAACAATGTTTCAAGTCTGAATTAGGCAAGTCTAAATCTGAAAAATAAATGAACACAGTCCCTGCAGCTGAACAATTTTCTCAAGGCTTCTGGAAAGAAATGCTGTCTGCATGCTCAACCGAAGCTTGGCCCCGGTGATGTACTGGGCCACACGCACTACCCTCTGTAGTGCCATGCAGTCGGAGGCATAGCAGTTGCCATACTAGGTGGTGATAGAGTCAGGATGCTCTTGATGGTGCAGCGAATCTGATGACCCATGCCAAATATTTTCAGTCTCCTGAGGGGGGATAGGTGTTGTCATGCCCTCTTCATGACTGTCTTGGTGTGTTTGGACCATGATAGTTTGTTGGTGATGTGGACACCAAGGAACTTGCTCCATTACAGCCCCGTCAATGAGTGTTCGGTCCTCCTTTTCTGTAGTCCACAATCATCTCCTTTGTCGTGATCACGTTGAGGGAGAGGTTGTTATCCCGGCACTACACTGCCAGGTCTCTGGCTGTCTCATTGTTGCAGGTGATCAGGCCTACCACTTTTGTGTCTTCAGCAAACGTAAAGATGATGTTGGGGACGTGCTTGGCGATGCAGTCATGGGTGAACAAGAAATACAGGAGGGGACTGAGCACGCACCCCTGAGGGTCCCCGTTTTGAGAATCAGCATGGCAGATGTGTTGTTACCTACTCTTACCACCTCGGGGCGGCCCGTCAGGAAGTCCAAGATCCAGTTGTAGAGTGAGGTGTTTAGTCCCAGAGTCCTTAGCTTAGTGATGAGCTTTGAGGGCACTATGGTGTTGAACTCTGAGCTGTAGTCAATTAATAGCATTCTCACAGAGGTGTTCCTTTTGTCCAGGTGGGTAAAGGCAGTGTGGAGTGCAATAGAGATTGCATCATCTGTGGATCTGTTGGGGCGGTAATCAAATTGGAGTGGCTCTATTATTTCTGGGATAATGGTGTTGATGTGAACCATGACCAGCCTTTCAAAGCATTTCATGGCTACAGACGTGATTGCTACAGGACGGTAGTCATTCACGCAGTTTACCTTGGTGTTCTTTGGCACAGGGACTATGGTGATCTGCTTGAAACATGTTGGTATTACAGACTCGGTCAGAGACAGGTTGAAAATGTCAGTGAAGACACCTGCCAGTTGGTCAGCGGATGCTCGGAGTACACGTCCTGATAATCTATCTGGCCCTGCAGCCTTGTGAATGTTTACCTGTTTAAAGGTCTTACATCGGCTATGGAGAGCGTGATCACACAGTCGTCCAGAACAGCTGATGCTCTCATGCATGCTTCAGTGTTGATTGCCTCGAAGTGAGCATGAAAGCATTTTAAGTCGTCTGGTAGGCCCGTGTCACCGGGCAGCTCGTGGCTGTCCATCCCTTTGTAGTCTGTTATAGTTTGCAAGCCCTGCCACATCCGAAGAGTGTCGGAGCCGGTGTAGTACTATTCAATCTTAGTCCTGTATTGATACTTTGCCTGTTTGATGGTTCTTCGGAGGTTATTGCAAGATTTCTTACAAGCGTCCCGCTCCTTGAAAGCGGCAGCTCTACCATTTTAGCTCAGTGCGGATGTTGCCTGTTATCCATGGCTTCTGGTTGGAGTATGCACGTATGGTAACTGTGGGGATGACATCATCAATGCACTTATTGATGAAGCCAGTGACTGATGTGGTGTACTCCTCAATGCCATCGGAAGAATCCCCGAACATATTCTAGTCTGTGCTAACAAATCAGTCCTGTAACTTAGCATCTGTGTCATCTGATCACTTCCATATTGAGTGAGTCACTGTTACTTCCTGCTTTAGTTTTTCCTTGCAAGCAGGAATCAGGAGGATAGAGTATTGATTCGTGTGCTACACCGGAACCTCCGGTTATCTGTAAATTACTTGCCAGTGCATCAAGACACTCCAACCAAACCTGTGAAAGGAACAACATCAAGACAAAAACAGACAACAAACAGTAACATGATAGGAGCCAAGAATGTCTATATTTCCCGGGGGAGAGAAAAGAGCAACAAAGGACAGGATATCAAAGAGGAAGGGAGAATTAAAAGGTATGAGATGGAGGAGAAAAAAGAAAGAACTACAGGATTGAGAAAAAGGAAGAGGAGAAGGGGAAAATAGAGAAATTAAATTAAAAGAGGAGGGAAATAGATGAGATCATTGAAATAGACCATGATTGCAGAGGAAAGAACTGAGAAAGAGAGAGAGAGAGAGAGAGAGAGAGAAGGAAAATTATTAATTGGTAATTGAGGGCCTATGGCTTTTTTTGGGCTCCCTGGACCCTCATGGGTTCAGTCCAGCCTGAAGAGGATGACGCACATGTCCAATACTCAAACTCAATTCCCCAATCAAGCTAGCAGTAAGACATGAGGAGGGCATTATATATCAGTCCCAGGGTAGTTGGGTGCTTCAAGATGGTTTTGATCACGCGTACTGGGATATGTTCCGGGTAGCCTCTGAGAATAACATTGACACTTACACAGACATGGTGACTGAGTTCATCAGTAAGTGTATAGGGGATGTTGTTCCCATGACTATTGAAACCTACCCATACAGAAACCATGGATAGATGGCAGCATTTGCACAAAACTGAAAGCGCAAACCACCGCATTTAACAATGGCAAGGTGACTGGGAATATGGTTGAATACAAACTGTAGTTATTCCCTCCATATGCAATCAAACGGGCAAAATGTTAGTGCAGAGACAGAGTGGAGTCACAATTCAATGGCCCAGATACGAGATGTAAGTGGAAGGGTCTACAGACAATCACAGATTACAAAGGGATAACCAGCCACTTCGCAGACACCGATATCTTGCTCCCAAACAAGCTAAACACCTTCTTCGCCCACTTTGAGGATAACACAGTGCCACCGACGCGGCCATCTCCCAAGAACTGTGGGCTCTCGTCCTCCGTGGACAATGTGAGTAAGACATTTTAGCGTGTCAAGCCTCGCAAGCCAGGCATCCCTAGCCAAGTCCTCAGGTCATGTGCAGACCAGCTGGCTGGAGTGTTACAGACATATTCAATCTCGCCCTATCCCAGTCAGCTGTCCCCACTTTCTTCAAAATATCCACCATTGTCCCTGTACCCAAGAAAGCAAAGGTAACTGAACTAAATTACTATCGCCCCGTAGCACTCACTTCTGTCATCATGAAGTGCTTTGAGAGGCCAGTTAAAGATCATATCACCTCTACCTTACCTGACACCCTTAGACCCACTTCAATTCACAGACGAAGCAATCGCCATCTCACTGCACACTGCCCTATCCCATCTGGACAAGAAGAATATCTATTTCAGAATGCTGTTTATTGACTATAGCTCAGCCTTCAACACCATAGTGCCCTCCAAGCTCACCATTAACCCTTTGACACATACCATCACACGGGTGTGATCGTTCTACAGTGGTCCCTGAAGCGTACGATCACACCCATGTGATTAGAACGCTTATTTAGAACGCTTGTTTAGAATGGCCAGTTTCGAATGACGCAACAATCAGCATTTGAGCTGGCCACACTTTTTTTTCAAAAACTATTTACACGAACACAGCCCTTACAAAATTATGTCCAGAATGTGTGCAGTTTATTTTTGCATGCAGTGTTCAGATATTCACAGAAGTATG
The DNA here is from genome assembly GCF_057628025.1 of Oncorhynchus mykiss. NCBI lineage: Eukaryota > Metazoa > Chordata > Actinopteri > Salmoniformes > Salmonidae > Oncorhynchus > Oncorhynchus mykiss. Next base: position 26,662,212 of record NC_143050.1, on the reverse strand, counting down.
TATAGCATCACACAATCATCCAAACCGGAAGAATGTAGGCTACATTTGTCTTAGTGCTAACTGAGGATAGATTGATTTAACACAAGTGGTCATATTTTCGATCTCTCAGCTGACATAAACTACAATATGAATTAGCTAATAGCAATTACTATTTATAATTAATCACATCACGGTTGAGCTCACCATTGATCAAAATAATTGAGTAAAACACTTTCTAGAAATCTAAGGTAATCCGACTATGATTAGTTTCAGCGTGCCGCCATGCTTTTTTTCCTCACAGAAACCAAAGATAATATGAGAAGACAAGATGAGTTTGGTGGTATGCATGTTGAAGTGGTGTGTCGTCTACAATCGTTCACATCCCACCATTCAAGTTCTCAAAAAATTTGCGAACCCTTACTCAACTCATTTTGTTATAGTATCTTTGGTCTGACAGATGATTACGTGAAACCCAGAATACATTGTACATCAAAGCTGGAATTAGCTTAGCTCATCATAATCAGTACAACCTTCAAAAAAGTATTTTACACAAATACTATGTGCCCATTACAATCTATGCGAGAATCGGAATGCATGATTTATCAAAGGAACTTGAAAAACAAGTGAATAAAACATTAAATATATCAACAATTACCACACAAAACATGTTCTGATAGTGATTTATTGATACAAATGGCGCGTGCATGCAGTCAATCACATAACCTCTCACTCCCACTCTGAGCCATTCAGTGTTGGTGTTTATGTATGTAGCTGGTGAGCTAAGCTGTAGCATTAGCAATGTCTTTCAAAAGGAGACAACTCACAATTGCGGAGATTTTTTTAAATTCTGACATCGAGTTTGAAAGTCAGGAATCAGATTCTGACAGTGACAGTGAGAAGCTGCCCCCAGCCATTGACAACCCTAAATCTGAGGACCCCTTGTCCACTGACAAAGTCCCAGTTCACTTTGAAGATGCTGGTGGAGGCAGACCCACAGTGGATGAAGTACAAGAGTTCTGTGAAAGCTGGAAGGCTGCCAGCCATTTCACCCCTCCTGGCCCTGCTGTTTGCTTTGAAGAGTCCCAGTATGGAGTGCAATGCCCCTTGCCATTTCTATCTGAGGCAGAGTGCTTCAAGTTGTTGGGAGACATAGCAGAAACCAATCGCTATGCGTTGGAGCAAGACCCAGGAGTGGGGGGGACAACCACAATTAGTGAAATGTTTACCTTCCTGGTGACAGTCCTTCTCATGGGGATAGTAAAGAAGAACTCCCTAAGAGAATATTGGAGCACAGATCCAATGTTTGCAACTCCCTTCTTTGCCACCCTCTTTTCCCAAGACCGCTTCCTAGTTCTGCTGTGATGACTGCATTTCATCAACAATGCTACTGCCATACTAAATGACCCGTTATACAAAATAAGAAATGTCAACAGCTGGCAGTAAAGTGGCATGACAAACGAGACATCCATGTCCTCTCCACTGTCCATACAGCAACCATGTTGGCCACAGGGAAGGTGGACCACCTGACGGGAGAGAGAAAAATCAAACCAGACTGCATGCAAATATTATAATACAGTAGAAACGACATAACCCGACATGCTGAAACTATTATAACGTAATAAGACACTTACTTTGATAGAAACGCACACATTTCCAAAGTTATTACTGTTGCGTAACAGTCACATTCTGGAGCGGAGAGTTCTAACATCATGTGCATAAAAAAACTCACACTGGGGCGACCATTAGAGATATTTGGAACTCATGCATAAAAGGGTTAAGCTCGAGGCCCTGGGTCTGAACCCCGCAGTGTGCAACTGGGTCCTGGACTTCCTGACGGGCCACCCCCCAGGTGGTGAAGGTAGGAAATAACACCTCCGCTTCGCTGATCCTCAACACAGGGGCCCCACTGTACTCCTCATTTAGCCATGACTGCGTGGTCACGCACGCCTCCAACTCAAATAACAAGCAGACAACGCAACGGTAGTAGACGTGATTACCGACAATGATGACACAGCCTACAGGAAGGAGGTGCGGGCCCTAGCAGAGTGGGGCCAGGAAAGTAACCTCTCTCTCAACATCAACAAAATGAAGGAGCTGACCGTGGACTTCAGGAAACAGCAGAGGGAGCACGCCCCTATCCACATCATCAGGACCGCAGTGGAGAAGGTGGAAAGCTTCAAGTTCCTCGGTGCACACATCACTGATCATCTGAAATGGTCCAACCTCACACACAGTGTGGTGAAGAAGACGCAGCAGGGCCTCTTCAACCTCAGGAGGCTGAAGAAATTTGGCTTGGTCCCTAAGACCCTCAGAAACCTTTACAGATGCACAATTGAAAGTATCCTGTCAGGCTGTATCACCGCCTGGTATGGCAACTGAACCGCCCTCAACCACAGGGCTCTCCAGAGGGTGGTGTGGTATGCCCAACGCATCAACTGGGACACACTGCATGTCCTCCAGAACACCTACAGCACCCGATGTCACAGGATGGCCAAAAAAGATAATCAAGGATATCAACCACCCGAGCCACTGCCTGTTCACCCCGCTATCATCCAGAAGGCAAGGTCAGTTCAGGTGCATCAAAGCTGGGACCGAGAGACTGAAAAACAGCTTCAATCTCAAGACTGTTAAATAACCATCACTTGCTGGTTACCACCCGGGTACTCAACCCTGCTGCCCTATATACATAGACATGAAAACACTGGCCACTTTAATAATGGAACAGTAGTCACTTTAATAAAGTTTACATATTGTCTTACTCATCTCATATGTACAGTCGTGGTCAAGTTTTGAGAATGACACAAATATACATTTTCACAAAGTCTGCTGCTTCAGTGTCTAGATATTTTTGTCAGATGTTACTATGGAAAACTGAAGTATAAATACAAGCATTTCATAAGTGTCAACGGCTTTTATTGACAATTGCATGAAGTTGATGGAAAGAGTCAATACCGCCCTGGCATGCTGTCAATTAACTTCTGGGCCACATCCTGACTGATGGCAGCCCATTCTTGAATAATCAATGCTTGGAGTTTGTCAGAATTTGTGGGGTTTTGTTTGTCCACCCACCTCTTGAGGATTGACCACAAGTTATCAATGGGATTAAGGTCTGGGGAGTTTCCTGGCCATGGACCCAAAATATCAATGTTTTGTTCCCAGAGCCACTTAGTTATCACTTTTGCCTTATCAAATCAATTCAAATGTATTTATATAGCCCTTCGTACATCAGCTGATATCTCAAAGTGCTGTACAGAAACCCAGCCTAAAACCCCAAACAGCAAGCAATGCAGGTGTAGAAGCACGGTGGCTAGGAAAAACTCCCTAGAAAGGCCAAAACCTAGGAAGAAACAGAACATGGCCAAGATGTTCAAATGTTCATAAATGACCAGCATGGTCCAATAATAATAAGGCAGAACAGTTGAAACTGGAGCAGCAGCACGACCAGGTGGACTGTGGACAGCAAGGAGTCATCATGTCAGGTAGTCCTGAGGCATGGTCCTAGGACTCTGGTCCTCCGAGAGAGAGAAAGAAAGAGAGAAAGAGAGAATTAGAGAGAGCAAACTTAAATTCACACAGGACACCGAATAGGACAGGATAAGTACTCCAGATATAACAAACTGACCCTAGCCCCCCGACACAAACTACTGCAGCATAAATACTGGAGGCTGAGACAGGAGGGGTCAGGAGACACTGTGGCCCCATCCGAGGACACCCCCGGACAGGGCCAAACAGGAAGGATATAACCCCACCCACTTTGCCAAAGCACAGCCCCCACACCACTAGAGGCATATCTTCAACCACCAACTTACCCTCCTGAGACAAGGCTGAGTATAGCCCACAAAGATCTCCGCCACGGCACAACCCAAGGGGGGGGGCGGCAACCCAGACAGGATGATCACATCAGTGACTCAACACACTCAGGTGACGAACCCCTCCCAGGGACGGTATGAGAGAGCCCCAGTAAGCCAGTGACTCAGCCCCTGTAATAGGGTTAGAGGCAGAGAATCCCAGTGGAAAGAGGGTAACCGGCCAGGTAGAGACAGCAAGGGCGGTTTGTTGCTCCAGAGCCTTTCCATTCACCTTCCCACTCCTGGGCCAGACAACACTCAATCATATGACCCACTGAAGAGATGAGTCTTCAGTAAAGACTTAAAGGTTGAGACCGAGTTTGCGTCTCTGACATGGGTAGGCAGACCGTTACATAAAAATGGAGCTCTATAGGAGAAAGCCCTGCCTCCAGCTGTTTGCTTAGAAATTCTAGGGACAATTAGGAGGCCTGCGTCTTGTGACCATAGTAGCGTACGTGTAGGTATGTACGGCAGGACCAAATCAGAGAGATAGGTAGGAGCAAGCCTATGTAATGCTTTGTAGGTTAGCAGTAAAACCTTGAAATCAGCCCTTGCTTTGACAGGAAGCCAGTGTAGGGATGGCAAGGTGCTCCATCATGCTGGAAAAGGCATTGTTCATCACCAAACTGTTCCTGGATGGTTGGGAGAAGTTGCTCTCAAAGGATGTGTTGGTACCATTCTTTATTCTTGGCTGTGTTCTTCAGCAAAATTGTGAGTGAGCCCACTCCCTTGGCTGAGAAGCAAACCCACACATGAATGGTCTCGGTATGCTTTACAGTTGGCATGACACAGGACTGATGGTAGCGCTCACCTTGTCTTCTCCGGACAAGATTTTTTCTGGATGCCCCAAACAATTGGAAGGGGATTCATCAGAGAAAATTACTTTACCCCAGTCCTCAGCAGTCCAATCCCTGTACCTTTTGCAGAATATCAGTCTGTCCCTGATGTTTTTCCTGGAGAGAAGTGGCTTCTTTGCTGCCCTTCTTGACACCAGGCCATCCTCCAAAAGTATTCGCATCACTCTGCGTGCAGATGCACTCACACCTGCCTGCTGCCATTCCTGAGCAAGCTCTGTACTGGTGGTGCCCCGATCCCGCAGCTGAATCAACTTTAGGAGACGGTCCTGGCGCTTCCTGGACTTTCTTGGGCGCCCTGAAGCCTTCTTCACAACACTTGAACCGCTCTCATTGAAGTTCTTGATGATCCGATAAATGGTTGATTTAGGTGCAATCTTACTGGCAACAATATCCTTGCCTGTGAAGCCCTTTTTGTGCAAAGCAATTGTGACGGCACGTGTTTCCTTGCAGGCAATCATGTTTGACAGAGGAAGAACAATGATTCCAAGCACCACCCTCCTTTTGAAGCTTCCAGCCTGTTATTCAAACTCAATCAGCATGACAGAGTGATCTCCAGCCTTGTCCTCGTCAACACTCACACCTGTGTTAACGAGAGAATCACTGACATGATGTCAGCTGGTCCTTTTGTGGCAGGGCTGAAATGCAGTGGAAATGTTTTTTTTGGATTCAGTTCATTTGCATGGCAAAGACGGACTTTGCAATTAATTGCAATTCATCTGATCACTCTTCATAACTTTCTGGAGTATATGCAGATTGCCATCATACAAACTGAGGCAGCAGACTTTGAAAATTAATATTTGTGTCATTCTCAACTTTTGGCCATGACTTTATATACTGTATTCTATTCTACTGTATTTCAGTCAATGCCACTCCAACATTGCTCGGCCTATTATTGATATATTTCTTAATTCCATTCTTTTACTTTTAGATTTGTGTATTGTTGTGAATTGTTAGATGCTTCTGCACTGTTGGAGCTAGGAAGACAAAAATGTCAGTATACCCGCAATGACATTAGCTAAATATGCGTATGTGACCAATCAAATTTGATATGCAGAAGCTCTAATGTTCGACCAGGGTGACTGTAGTGACACCTCTACCACTGAGATTCAGTGCCTTTAACCACTGCGCCACTTGGGAGCCTAATCATCACCTTAGAAAGCTGTTCATTTCGTTGTGTTAGGCTTTGAAACACATCCACAAACAGGTTTTTTAACCTGCTGTTGAACTTCTTTCACAGTGAGGTGAGTTTTTTAAAAACATGTTACTGTTTTGATGATTTTATTTGCATTGATGTCAGAGTAGTTAGAGGGACATTAGAGCTCTGAGTACCAGGCCATTAGGACCTGATGGAGGGACATTAGAGCCCTGATGGAGAGACAATAGAGCCCCAAGTACCAGGCCATTAGGACCTGATGGAGGGACAATAGAGCCCTGAATATCAGGCCATTAGGACCTGATGGTCATTAGCAAGTTGGGTACTACCAAAGCATGCCCAGAGTGCATAACAGGAGATTACCATGAGTCAACATTCACGTAGAATTTTACTGAGGTCATAACTCATGACTGCCAGTGAGGTGGTAATATGGTCACCGTAATAGCCCTAGGCAAACTATTAAAAACCTCTAAAAGCCCCATTTGTGTCACCCTCCACACCAAGCCTTGGCTCTTCTAAAGGCCAGGCATTGGATTTCCTGTCTCTTTCAGGGTCCACAAGGCTCTAGCGATTTATTACAAACATTTTTATTCACATGGGTATTCCCCACTCCCTCCTCTATTCTTAAACTGTTATGTTCCTGACCCCCTTCTTAGGAGACTCAATAGGAAGCACCAAGTGGAATCATTATCCTGCATTGTTTCCTAACCTTTTTTTTGAGGAGAAACTATCTTGGGCTAGTATTTAGACTTTTATTGGGTTTTCCTATCTCTCTAACACGTCATTGGTTGTTTTGTTCTAGCAGGGAATTTAGATTACAATGAAAGGGCACTCTTCTTACAGTAGATCTCAGGCTGTCTTGAAGTTGTCCTGTAGGCACAGATATTGGATCAGCTTAACCTTTCCAAATCATAACCTTTCCATTAGGGGAAAAACACAAAACAAACTTCAAATCAGTTAGTACTGAGGTCTGATCCCTTCATTAAGCCTTATGACTGCTAATGACACCTAATGACCTAATGAGAGGCCTGGAATAGTGCTGGCCCCCCTGGCTTCATACCCTCCATACCATCACTATCCCACCACATACCTGGGCTAGGGACCGGGGCTGGTGCCTCACTCTGGGCCGGCCCTTGATCCAGTCTACATCTGGCTTGTGTATGCAGGCTTGGGGATCAAGCAAAGGCCCTCGGGACTGGAAATAGCCCCAGTTAACCCCTACTAGTCTTTGGGAAGCTAGTATGGATGACATACCTCACTGATGAGGAGCAGACCTGCTTGGGGCATGGGGATGGATGTGTGTTTGTATGGAACGGAGGTCAGAAGTAGGGCTATTTTGTAACTGGGTGTAAAGGGGGGTGTGATGGAGAGATGGAAGGAGAGACGGAGCTGGATGGATAAGGCTGACACCCACAATAAATATTGATCATTGCTTTAAAAAAAAAATGTCATACTGGTGCTTTGCAAAAACAAGGACAAAGTAACATGAGACAACGATTGATGATTGACACTCACCCTGTGTCTATCCTAGCTCAGAGTGCATACCATTCACATTGCAGCATCCTGCCTCTGTCTGATGCTTGTGATAATTCATTGACAGGTCAACAGTTGCACCAGACAACATTTTTCCCATTCCTTCATTCAAAACTGATTCATAAAGTTTCTTCCTTCTTTCTGTATGTGTGTGTGTGTGGTGCGCATGAGTGTGTGCATGTTGGCACTCAATTCTCAGATTGACCATCAAGGTTATTGGATTCCTATTTTTAGCAACATATGTAAAAACAATACAAGGATGAATGAAATAGCATGTATTTTCTCATGGTTATGTATCCTGAAGCACCCTTGCATCAATGCAGAAGGATCAGTGCAGTTTAGCATGGCTGACTAATGTGTGCATGCGTGATTTTGTGTGTCTGTGTGCATGTGTTTTTTGTGGGCGTGCGTGTGCATGCTAATGTGCGTGTGTGAGTATCGACTATTTCCAACTTCTCAGCTGACTTCAGGTTTCCATCAAAACATTTCCAATAGTAAACTAATAAACATTTAACAAAGTGAATTTGGATAACGGGTTGCCCAGGGTAAACTGGAGAGGTGATGCTTATTAAGACAGGTGACTAGTTATTTCTAGTTAGTTTCCATTATGACATTAGACATAGGTATGAAGCTGGATAATGGTCATTGGTCACCATGCTCTCCTAGGGCCGTGTATTTAAAATGACTTGCTATTTTCTCACCTTGTTTTCCCTCTATTTCTCTGATCCAAATAATAGTCTTTGAGATGAAAATGGCCGAAATATTTCAGGATAACATCACCGTGACGAAGGCACAGTCTTCGGAAAGTATTCAGACCCCTTGATTTTTTCCCACATTTTGTTACATTACAGCCTCATTCTAAAATGTATTAAATTGTTGTTGTGTTTCTCATCAATATACACACAACACCCCATAATGACAAAGCAAAAACAGTTTTTTTTAAATGTTTGCAAATTGATAAAACATTTAAAACTGAAACATATTTACAGAAGTATTCAGACCCTTTACTCAGTACTTCTTGTCTTGGGTATCATGCTACAAGCATGGCACACCTGTATTTGGGGTAGTTTCTCCCATTCTGCCCTGCATATGCTCTCAAGATCTGTCAGGCTTGATGGGAGCGCCGCTGCACAGCTATTTTCAGAACTCTCCAGAGATGTTAGATCGGTCCGGGATCTGGCTGGGACACTGAAGGACATTTAGAGACTTGTCCCAAAGCCACTCCTGCCTTGTCTTGGCTCTGTGCTTAGGGTCGGTATCCTGTTGGAAGGTGAACCTTCACCCCAGTCTGAGGTCCAGAGCGCTCTGGAGCAGGTTTTCATCAAGGATCTCTCTGTACTTTGCTCCATTCATCTTTCCTTCGATCCTGATTAGTCTCCCAGTCCCTGCCACTGAAAAACATCCCCAAAGCATGATACTGCCACCATCATGCTTCACCGTAGGGATGGTGCCAGGTTTCCTCCAGATGTGATGCTTGGCATTCAGGACAAAGAGTTCAACCTTGGTTTCATAAGACCAGAAAATCTTGTTTCTTACGGTCTGAGAGTCCTTTAGGTCCCTTTTGGCAAACTTCAAGCAGGTTGTCATGTGTTTTTTACTGAGAAGTGGCTTCCGTCTGGCCACCACCATAAATGCCTGATCGGTGGAGTGCTGCAGAGATGGTTGTCCTTCTGGAAGGTTCTCCCATCTCCACAGAAAAACTCTGGAGCTGTGTCAGAGTGACCATTGGTTTCCTGGTCACCTCCCTGACCAAGGCCATTCTCCCCCGATTTAACAGTGTAGCCGGGCGGCCAGCTCTAGGAAGAGTGTTGGTGGGTCAAAACCTCTTCCATTTAAGAATGATAAAAGCCACTGTGTTCTTGAGGACTTTTAATGCTGCAGCCATTTTTTGGTATCCTTCCCCAGATCTGTGTCTCGATAAAATCCTGTCTCGGAGCTCTACGGACAATTCCTTTGATGTCATGACTTGGCTTTTTCTCTGACATGCAATGTCAACTGTGGGATATAATATAGACAGGTGTGTGCCTTTCCAGATCATGTCCAATCAATTTAATTTATCACAGGTGGACTCCAATCAAGTTGTAGAAACATCTCAAGGATGATCAATGGAAACAATTTTGAGTCTCACAGCAAAGGGTCTGAAAAGGTATGTAAATAAGGTATTTCATTGTTTTTATTTTTAATAGATTTGCAAAAATTCTAAAAACCTGTTTTCGCTCTGTCATCATGGGGATGTTGTGTTTAGATAGATTTTTATTTATTTAATCTGTTTTAGAATAAGGCTGTAAGGTAACAAAATGTGGATAAAGTCAAGGAGTCTTCTCTTTCTAGCATCAGTCGAGTAGCTTGCCTTTATTTTCCTCAACAACCAACATTGACCTCTGGTAGTTTGGCACTGAAAAATACACTTTTCCCCCCCTTTTTTATTCTCAAGTTGTCATGACAACATTGCAATATCTTGGTTTATTTGTCTGTTTCTTTTGCAAGATAGGTGTATCATATTTCAAAATCACTTTTACTCTGATGAATTACTGTTCCTCTCCATAGACGTGCTAGATTACTGTCTAGATGGAGAATATGTATGCATATAAGGGCTTGTTCAAACATATTCCAAGTATCAAATAATGTAATCAAAGCATTGGCTAGGTGTAGCATCATGCAGGGTAACATTCAATCAATGCATAACATACTGTACCTGAGGTGCGCACACTGAGTCGTAGAAAATAACTATTTCTGATTTAGCTCGGTTGAGTGTGACATCTCAATCAGGTGTGTGTGTGTGTGTGCCTGAGTGTGTGCGTGTTTGTGTAATAGGTTGCAGAGCCCTGATAAAAGAGGGATGGTGACATGCAGCGTTTCGTAACATCACTCCCCAGGCAACAAAATCTCTGTCTCAGCCACAGCCCCTGCCTCAGACACATGAGGGAGGGATGGAGAGGGAGGTAGAGAGAGAAAGGGGAGAGAAAGAGAAAGGGAGAAAGTGGAGGGAGAAAGGGAGATGGAGGGGAGAGGAGAGGAGATAGGGCACATAGGACACAGAAGCAAATAGTTGTAAGAGAGAGATGGCGAAGAACAAAAAGGAAAATGAGAAAGGAGAAAGAGGAAGAAATAGCAAGATAATTAAACAGGGGAAAGTTAAAAGGGAATGAGAGAGAAACAAAAGGGGAAATAGAGAGAGAGAGAGAAAAACAGAGTGAAAGAGAGTAGAAAGGAAAGGTTGAGCTCCTCAGAGAGCAATTCAATCAGTCAGAACATTCTGTACATACATGGCCCTTCACCTTCCCCTGCATCCCCACAACTTCCGACCCTGACCAAGCCCTGTAAGTCCCTACTCATTTAATGTCACGAAAGAAAACACATTCTCTTAATTCTATTAAGCTGTACCTTCCTCTGACCTTATTGCCTTTGACTTTAGCAGGTACTCACTCGGAGAGAAAAGGATGAGAGAGAGATGTCATGAGCAAATGAGCTCTAACATTTTTCAGCATGTTTTTTACAAGGAGATATACAGGATACTACCCTCCACAACACAACCGTAAAAATAAATAAAAATCCTACTATCAAAGATTCTTATTCCGAAGGACTATACAGCAAATGCTCTGGCAAACCAATGTCCAGCAAAAGAAGCACAACAGAAACCTGAAAACACCATCCAACCTGGAACTGAGTGAGTAATGTTTAGTCTGAAGCTAATTTTAAAGCCAAGAATAAAAATCTATTACAATAATATATTTTACTTTATAAGGACTCAATACTAGGTTAAGGCTATCAAGCTTGCTAGGACAGAACAGATCCGTCTGCAACTTCAATTAGCACTGAGGTGTGAAGTGGGAGATGTCAAAGCCCTTGAGCCCAACAATGGCAGAAGAGTTTCACAGCCTCCCCCACCCAAATGCAGAGGCCTTTTAAACCCCCTCCCTCTGTGCAGAGGTCATTACAATACAGTACCCCCTAGATGTAAAAAAATATAAAAAAATAGAAGGCACGGAAAGAGTACAAAAATAATCTCCTTATGGAAAATTTAGCTGACTGCTATAAAAATGGGAAAGTAAGCAACTTAATCTTCCACACAGACCATCCCCTGGCATGGCACAGTGCTATGTTAACACACTACTCCTCTGTTAATGAGAGGGGGGGGGGGCTGTTAGCGATGGGTGGAAACTCAGGATACTAGACAACGAGGACTCGGAGTCAGCCACTGTCAATCTGTACACGTCTGAAACAGTATTGGTACAGGGAAGCCCCAAACAGTTTCAGCTGAACTTTTATATAATCAAAGAGGGAGCGCAGCTGGAGAAGCTCTCTCCTGAGAAAGATACCCCCACCCCAAGCGTGTCCGAAAATACATCTTAATTAAACAACACCACAGACGAGCAACCCCAAGCGGAAAGTCAACCTCCCAGCACAGAGCACTACTCCCTCATTTAAATGAAGGATACATTCACCTAGCTGAAGGTAAGGTGGGTGGAGCTGGAACAGCAGGTGAACACACTACAGTCAGCACGAAAAAATAGTCCAGCAAAACAACACCTCCACAACCTGACCCGGAGAGCTGAAGGTGTAGAGAAACATGACTGCACTCTGGGTGAGACAACATCAGCAGGAGAAAGAGCAGGGTCAGAAGAAGAACAGAGCACTAGAGGAGAAGGTGAGACTCCTGGAGAAGAAAGTGAGAAAGATGACATGTGACATAGAACAACCCATTAGAGAGCTGGCCACCCTCGCAGAGAAGCCAGCAGAACAGGACACCTCAGATCCTAACCAAAGTCTTGACACCACAGCAAAACAGTCCACCCCAGACCCTGACCATAGCCTCAACATCACAGCAGGACAGACAAATGAAGAACCCCAAGTCCAGGAGATCCCACACCCTCTGAGCACCCCCCCCCCCCTGTCAGCCACCCTGATAGCCCTCCTGACAATCCCCCCACACCCACTGAGGACATACATAAGCCACAGATTGTACTCTTTATGGACTCAAACAGGAAATATATACAATATAAACTTGTGTCCAAACACCCAATGCACCCTAGACCTTCTGTCTGAGGACCAACTAGGGTCACCCAGCCACATAATAATACACACAGGGACAAACGATCTGAAAGCAGAACAGGAAAGGGTGGTCACAGCACTCAAGGAAGTGATTGAAAAAGCTACTTCTACTTTCACCAAAGCACAAGTGGTTATCTCCACCCTGCTACCACAAAAATATAAACACAAGTATTTCCCGTGACTGTGCCTCAAAACCGAATGTTTACCTGGCCCACCACTCCGCCCTGGACTTGAACAGCCTTTACGACTAGGTCCAGTTATACAAGGCAACAGTGCCCACCTTTGCTAGGACCCTCAGACCGCAGCCCCAACACCTCACACAGGAGCAACAGATCAACAGACACCCTGCCCAGACTAGTGAGACCTACACATAGAGGACCCACGCCGAGACGACCTACATCCAGACCACAGCACCACCAGCCACATCCACACCCCCACACCAAACAAACAATACCCCCCAAAACCAACCATGCCCACACCCTGTATAGGCCCCCTCAGATCAGACCAGTTAGGCAACAACAAATTCAATCCCAGCTTCCTGGACAACACATATCACAGTAATTGTAAAGGTGTAAACTTGGCAGTAGAAAACCTAAACAGTATATTTGACCTTTCAGCTTCCCTATCAAATCTAAATATTTCACGCAGGAAACCTAAGAAAATTAACAACAATGACAAATGGTTTGATGAAGAATGCAATAACCTAAGAAAGAAGAAGAAGAAGAAAAAATACAGAAATACACTATGGAAAAAGCACGTCAGAAATCAGTTCAGTGTAATTGAAAATCCATAGACTCTAACCACTTCTGGGAAAATTGGAAATCCCAAAATAAACAACAACACAAAGAGTTATCTATCCAAAATACTTCTCCAATCTTGTTGTGCTTATAACAAAGAACAAACATCAAAAACGCATACATGATCAAATATAAATATTTGAAGCAACTATTAAAAAGTACCAGAACTCACTGGATTCTCTAATTACATTGAATGAACTACAGGACACAATAGAAACCCTCCAAACCAAAAAGGCATGTGGTGATGATGGGATCTTAAATGAAATGATTAAATATACAGACGACAAATTCCAATTGGCCATACTTAAACTCTTTAACATCATCTTTAGCTCTGGCATCTTCCCCAATATTTGAAAGCAAGGACTGATCACCCCAATCCACAAAAGTGTAGAGAAATTTGACCCCAATAACTACTGTGGCATATGCGTCAACAGCAATCTTGGGAAAATCCTCTACATTATGATTAACAGCGGACTCTTACATTTCCTCAGGGAAGTCAATGTACTGAGCAAATGTCAAATTGGCTTGTTACTAAATTACCAAACGACAGACCACGTATTTACCCTGCACACCCTAATTGACAAAGAAACAAACCAAAGTCTTCTCATTCTTTGTTAATTTCAAAAAAGCTTTTGACTCAATTTACCATGAGGGTCTGCTATACAAATTGATGGAACGTGGTGTTGGGGGAAAAACATTCTAAAATCCATGTACACAAACAACTAGTGTGTGGTTAAAACTGGCAAAAAACACACATTTCTTTCCACAGCGCTGTGGGGTGAGACTTGGATGCAGCTGTAGCCCCACCCTCTTCAACAAATGCATGACTGAATTGGCAAGGGCACTAGAACAGCACCCGTTCTCCCCGTACTAGAATCTGAAGTCAAATGTCAAATGCTGATGATCTGCTGCTTCTGTCCCCAATCAAGGAGGACCTACAGCAGCACCTAAATCTTCTGCACATATTCTGTCAGACCTGGGCCCTGACAGTACCTCTCAGTAAGACAAAAGATAATGGTATTCCAAAAAAGGTCCAGTTGCCTGGACTGCAAATAGAAATTCCATCCAAATGTTCGAAAATATGGGAATCACATTTTTATTTGGCGTACTGCCGACGGCACTGCTTAATAACCCAGTTTGGGAATACCTGGCCTAGAGCACAAAAAAAACTATACATACCTCGGCCTAAACATCAGTGTCAGATAACTTCCACAAAGCTGTGAATGATCTGAGAGACAAGGCAAGAAGGGCCTTCTATGCCATCAAAAGGAACATAAAATTTGACATCCCAATTAGGATCTGGCAAGAATAATTTAATCAGATATAGAACCCATTTCCCTTTATGGTTGTGAGGTCTGGGGTCCACTCATCAATCAACAATTCACAAAATGGGACAAATACCAAATATCCTCAGTGAACAATGTAAAACACCAAATAAGCTTGCCATGGACAGGGGAATTAGGCCCATACCAACTAATTATCAAAATCCAGAAAAGAGCCGTTCAATTTCTCAACCACCTAAAAGGAGGTTATTCCAAAACCTTCCATAGCAAAGCCATCACATACAGAGAGATGAACCTTGAGAAGTCCCCTAAGCAAGCTGGGGCTCTGTTCACAAACACAAAGAGCCCCAGGACAGCAACACAATTAGACCCAACCAAATCATGAGAAAAGATAATTACTTGACACATTGGAAAGAAATAACAAAAGAATAGAGCAAACTAGATTGGCTATTTGGCCCTAAACAGAGAGTACACAGTGGCAGAAGACAGAAGAGGGCAGTCCACAAGCGGAAAAGAAGGATATCAAGGATCTAGAAGAATTCCAGATCCCTCCTAATGTGTTCTCCAACTCATAAAACATTTTAGACAAAGGCTCAGTGCCGATATCCTCGCAAGGTGAGATATTGAAAGGTATTGAAAACAGCTGTGTCAATAATTTTGAGAAAAAAATGAGGTATTACTTGTTAATCAAAATCTCTTTCTCTGAGAGTTGTATTAGTATAAAATAGTATAATTTCATTATTTTTTTATAAGTATTTGAATAATTTATTTTATACAGCCATTTTTGCTAATTTTTATCAAGGGTGTCAATAATTACGGACTCTACTGTAATATATGAAGACTTGATAATATGAGAACCCTACTGGAGACGAGAGACAAATGTTCTGAAGGGTCTTGATTATTTGCAGGCGGTAGGTCGGTCGGTCGGAAGAGAGTTACGATAGAAGGACAATAAAGAAGGGAAGATTAATGTTACAAAATCTTGTAATGAGGTGTGGGTGTCCGAGAGACTAATGCAGGGAGCGAGGGACAGGGAGCGAGGGAGGGGTAGAAAGGAGAAGCGGAGTGCCTCTTTATTATTCTTGTGGCTGCTCCTTGGATCGACAGGACCGTATTGATTTACGTTGTTGTCAGTAGGCATTCTTGGTTTTCCTCAAATGGATTGGGGCTATTTTTACTCTCTTTGAATTACCTATCGGATTTGCATTGCTACCTCAGATGTAATCAGTACCAAGACCAATCAACAGAGAGTGAATTTAGAGTTTACAGTGGCTTCAGAAGGTATTCACACCCCTTGACTTTTTCCACATTTTGTTGTGTTACATTTATATTTTGTGTCACTGGCCTACACACAATGCGCCATAATGTCAAAAAATATATATATTCAACCCCTGTCCATGGCAAGCTTAAATAAGTTCAGCAGTAAAAATGTGCTTTAAAAATCACATAATAAGTTGCATGGACTCACTCTGTGTGCAATAAAAGTGTTTAACGTGATTTTTGAATGACTACAAAAAATGTGGAAAATAAATTAACTTTACATACTGAATACAAAGTGCTATGTTTGGGGCAAATCCAACACAACACATCACTGAGTAACACTATTTATATTTTCAAGCATGGTGGTGAGCTGAATCATGTTATGGGTATGCTTGTCATCGGCAATGATTTTTTATTTTTTTTGCTATGATAAAAATAAACTAAATAAAACTAAGCAAAGGCAACATAGTAGAGGAAAACCTGGTTCAGTGTGCTTTTCATCACACACTCGGAGACAAATGCACCTTTCAGCAGGACAATGACCTAAAATACAAGGGCAAATATACACTGGAGTTGCTTACCAAGACGACATTAAATGTTCCTAAGTGGCCTAGTTACAGTTTTTACTTAAATCAGCATGAAAATCTATGTCAGTCTGGCAATGATCAACAACCAACTTGACAGAGCTTAAAGAATTTTAAAAAGTATAATGTGCAAATATTATACAATCCAGGTGTGCAAGGCTCTTAGTGACTTGCCCAGAAAGACTAAGCAGTAACACCTGCCAAAGCTGATTCTGAAATTTATTGACTCAGGGGTGTGAAATGACAAACAGAAATGAGATATTTCTGTATTTAATTTTCAATAAATTTTCAAATATGTCTAAAAACATGTTTTCACTTTGTCCTTATTGGGTATTGTGTGTAGATGGGTGCAAATTTGTACCTTTTATTTAATCCATTTTGAATACAGGCTATAACACAACAAAGTGTGGCATAAGTCAAGGGGTATGACTACTTTCTGAAGGCACTGTAACTGCTCTTGACTGTCTCAGTGTTCATGTACAAAGATGATGTGTGGATGGATGGTTGTAATATAGTCCATGTTTAAATAGTATCTATTTATATATATATATATATATATATATATATATATATATATATATATATATATATATATAAATAGATAATATTTAAACATATATATATAAATGTTTATATATATATATATATATATATATATATATATATATATATATATATATATATATATATAGTAGTATGGCGGATTCCCAGTTAGATACATCTGATCCATTTCATTCCATTAGAAACGGGTGTGAGTGGAGCTGTCCCTGCCTTAAATGACAAATGACTACTAATGTTTTTAGTAGGCCTAATTTCGCATTACAATTGTCATAACCCTACGAGCATGGACATAACCTTGTCCATTCTAAATAGGAGAGCACATCCACTTGATTCAGTCAAACAATTTCAGGATTGATTGTGGCTTGTTAAGGCCCTGGAAAATGCATTGTGTTTGTTGCCAGAGGTTTTATGCTTAGCAAACAAACACAGGATTCTGAGGAAAAACCTCAGATGGCTAGAACTTCACTTTGTCTTGATAAAAATTTGAACAATGCATCAGAGCTTGTTGCAATTGACTCCATTTCACAGAAATTTCTACTAATTGTGAGAACATTAAGTCAAGAAATACTTGACCCACAGCGCAAATTACCAAGGACATTCTATTCTCCTTTCGTTTGCGACATAACTAAATAGATTAATGGTGTTGCCAGCTCTCTCTCTCTGTCTTTCTTTCGTCCTCTCTTCCACTTTTTGGCACAGAATGCAAGCCAGCAATTTTTAACAGCTGTGCTGTCCTTAGTTGCATAATAGGGAGATTGAATTGTTTATTTTTGTATATTTAGATATTCAGTAGGGCAAATGAAACAGATGCTAGCTTGGTTGGCACTCTGATATTATCAACATGGTTATTTTGACATGAGCAAAGTGTCCATGTGCAACAGAAAGTACTTTCTGTGCTGTTTGTCCCTAGCATTACCCAGGGACTTTCTCTGGTTCTCTCTCTCTCCATTTATCTCAGTATCTTTTGTCTCATTGTCGGGGGAGCAAGCATTCTAGAACTTTGGCACTCGCTTGTCTCTCAAAAAACAGTTGCTTGTCAATAGAAAGTGACCCTTTTATAGCCATGGTGACATCTCAAAATGTTGCATCACCTTTAAAAAATAAAAAAAGAAGGTATTTGGGCTCCTGAGATTGTCCCTCTCCTGTCTCTGCTTTTAATGGTCGAGGATAATGAGCTTCCAATTATAGTTCAGTCATTTGGAAGATGTCAGTGTTCAGGTTACAGCTTCCTGTCTTCTAAACCTCACCGGAGCGTAGTCCTGACGGATCAGCGCTCTAATTTGGTTTACCTGATGACGATCACCCCCTTTTCAATCTATTAATCCTCTGGCTTTCTTCAGGGGTTCCTCTTGACCCAGAAAACCATGATGGTTACAACACACCAGGGTTGTCACATACAGTACTAATAAGCATTTTCCCTCTTGTTCGTATGGTGAGTGCGATGCAAGTATAAGGTCAAGGAATAATGAACATATGAAGTAGGACACTGAAGGTTGAGCATTATGTCTTCAAGAAGACATTTCTATGGAAGGAGACTCAGAGGATCACTCAGGTCGATCATATCTGACACACAAGCAGCATTGTAAGTGTCTGTGATAATGGCCATACACGTCTATGGAAGCTCTGATTATGGGTTTGTCATAATGCAAGTGATTCATATCTGAAACAAGGATAAACAGCTTAAGGTTGATCAACAGAGAACGATGATCTCAGAAGCTCTACCATGTTTAATTCCTTTTAACGTGCCAGGGTCTTTTCTCTGAGCCCTCATATAGAGCGTGTAGATTGTTTTAGTAAATATCTGATTGATCCCAGAAGGGGTCTCTCTCTAGGCGCTGTTACATAAGTCAGACACCGCTGTGTAAAAAGACGCTCTCGTTTCTCAAATAACTAAGCCACACCTTTCACTAGCTCTTCATTGTATTCCCTTAAGGCCCTAACCCATATACCCAGGTGCTGCCTGCCCTCATCCCTGCACCACTTTAGCCTTCCATGAATGGATTATTTTGAAAAAATGCAGATTCTGGATGGTTTTGGGGGTCTAGAATGTTGTAACTAAACTATTTCCCCCCAAAATTAGTGTTCCCACTGCCCTGGTTCTAAGGGGCATAAATATTGCCAAAATGTTTGGTGGCAGTTGTTTTGGTTGGGTCTTTTTTCTGAGTGGACTCTTTCCCTCTAGAAGTTTTGGCTGCAGTGCTGAGAGTGTTGGCTCTGGGAATTATTCCATGTTCGTGACATATTTAATTCAGGTCGACGAGGGTGGCTGTGTACACGCACCTCTCTCCAAATAAACACTGTTGTCAAGAATCAATCAGCTCTCTTTTTCTCCACCGGAAGGGTTTTGGGATAAGATGTTCTCCAAAATATTATTTTTAAGTGTACCGTTTTAAGCATTTCTTGCCAAGGTAACGTAATATCACGGTGGAAAAACTGTCTACTAATGCAGTCCACTTTGAATCACATTATGATACAACAACCTTACTGAGCACTCCAAATCATCAAGAGGATGTATCCAATAACATATTAGTCAGGCAGTTTTTCACTCTGTACCATAAGCATCTGAATACAGTGCATTGAAATGCTTATATGCAATAGCCAACTGTAGGCCAGTGGTCCATTCGTTTTTTTCGAAAATCTATTTACTGAAGGTCTTTGTAAAATGCTTCATTTGCACGTAACGTAACCTAGCAGTGTGTACACGGCACTGTATAGTGTAATGCTGAATGCAGTATGAACCATAAGGTTTTCATGTAAGACCTTAGCTTGCCAAGACATTTCAAAGCCTGTCAATGCTTGGAATACTGTACCAAGACTAGGGTTGCAAAGGGAGGGTATATTACTGGAATGTTTACCAGTAAACTACCAGAATTTTGTATCTCTCAAGGATTTATGTCATCTATCACAAGATATCTAGTGGTCGTTTTGGGTACTTCAGATTATAACAAGCATCTGTAATTATCTCTGATCCTCTCTGGCCATATCATGTAAAATATATGACATAATCAAATAAGGTGATAAAACAAATATAGAATGACAAATCTGTAAAACATTATCCTAAATATAAGCCATGAAGGCTAGGGGAATACCATTGGTGTTTAACATGAGGGCTTGAGCATGAAATACCCCCTCAAAAAATGATACGCTTTTATTTATTTTACTGTCAATATGCATTTGTTGTCAATGTTTTGTCGTCAATCTCAATAAATAAATTGCCATTGTTGATTAGATGCTTTTTCCATTAATTAGGCTATTTTCTGTTGAACCATATGGTCTATCTGCTAGAAATGCATGGACAATATAAACACAGATATACAAATGTATTCTATATATGAATATATGTCTTTTTAAGTTATTCAAGTATAAATTACCAAAGTTACGATAGATTGCTATAGAATTTATTTTCATTGCCAAAATTACTGAAGATTACCGTAACTTTGGTCAATTACCGGTAGCTTTGCAACCCTAACTAAGACGATGGGCAAACAAGATTACACAAGCGAACAACAAGGGCAGGCATTATGCTATGAGGCTAATATGACTCATTCTCAAGGACAGAGGCTCCATTTGGATTATTCAATATGTACTATAACGACAACATTCAGGAATAGATGGAATGATTCTGCATGTGATGAAGGATGAACTATAATAATAGTGTCATGCATATCATGGGATTTGAAATACTTTCCACCCTCAAAAGCACAATAGCACTGAGTGCATCAGTGCTTGGAGGAAAATTGCTTGAAGTAAAGTGCACAGAATAGAATGCAGTGAGTGAAGAGTGTGGAGGCAGACTCAAGCCACCATAGTTTATCACCCCCCCCCCCCCCCCCCCTACTGGATAGAATAGATCACTGCAACATGTACAAAAGCTGAAGCACATCCAGGTACTTTCCACGGTCCTGGAGTTGTAGGCAGACTCATGGAAACAGAAAGCAAGACGCCTAATGACGAGGTGTCAAAACGTTGTTATAAATAAACATCACCTGGGAGTACTGCAACATGAACATCCATACTCGTACTAAACACTAGGAACACCTGATCTTTCCATGACATAGCCTGACCAGGTGAAAGCTATGATCCCTTATTAATGTTACCTGTTAAATCCACAGTGTAGATGAAGGGGAGGAGACCGGATAAAGAATATTTGTTAAGCCTTGAGAAAATTGAGACATGGATTGTGTATGTGTGCCATTTAGAATGTGAATGGACAAGACAAAATATTGAAGTGCCTTTGAACGGGGTCTGGTAGTAGGTGCCAGGCGCACCGGTTTGTGTCAAGAACTGCAACACTGCTGGGTTTTTCACGCTTAACAGTTTATCAATAATGGTCCACCACCCAATGGATATCTAGTCAACTTGACACAACTGTGGGAAGCATTGGAGTCGACATGGGCCAGCATCCCTGTGGAATGCTTTTGACACCTTATAGAGTCTACATCCCGACGAATTGAGGCTGTTCTGAGTTCAAAAGGGGGTGCAACCAGTGATGAATATAAACCCTGGATTACTAATTCTACTGTATGTATTGGCCAATGTGAGGCTTTGAAGCCATATTGGCACTCACCAGTCCTCCATAGGAATGAATGGAATTCTACACTATTTCAATTAAATGTTTCATAATTGTTGTTGTTGTAGTGAGGACAGTAACATTAGTAAGAAAAAATACATATACTTTAAGGAAAATGTTTGTATATCTATATGTATTTGTGGTATTATTTATATGTTTATCTCACATAATATAATGTAAAAGTCTGCAGTAATGTGTCTGTAACATAATAAAAGTGGCAAAAACAAATGTAGACATTAATAAATATTTCTATAGCTTCCTAAATGTTTTTTTCCCCCTATTAGTCATCTAGTGTATATATACATCATTGGGTGCAACTCAATATTTGGAAGGTGTCCCTAATGTTTTATACACAAAAGTCTATTCATTTTTTATTAATAAATCCACCATTGATATGAATAGCAATTCCAACTTTGTCCTTTTTGTCCCGTTTCCCTTCTACTGTATGTGGAACTCACAAAGGGGAACACTCACAAACACCCACACTCACAAAGGGAAACGCTCATAAGCGCCTGGCAGGCAGTCCAGCTTCCGTTCCATGTCATCCCTGCAATTCGTTTGGGGCCAAACCTGCCCCCTCTCCATCCCGACCTGGTTTCCCATGTACTTCGGCTGCCAAAGGCGACCACAGAGACTTCTTTATCTGTCCAGCTTCCTGTTCGAACTGGCGTCCAATCGCTGCCAGCCTAGGACTGTGGCCCTGTGTGACTCGTAATGTTCCTGTGAATGAGATAGAGACAGAGACTTTTACAGACCAATATATCTGTGGCCATGACCCAGACACAGTCACTTACTGCTTTAGGAGAGACAGGGGATGGAGCTGACTAAAGAAATGTATGACTGGAGTGTCTGAATGACAGATCTGTGTTGTTTTTATAGTGGGTTGTGCTTTCGGTAAGGATTAAACTTTTTATACTACTACTGAATTTGAACACTGAAGTATTCATGCTTGGCATCACTGTCCGTCCACCTGTCTATCCGTCCATCCATCTATCTATCTTTGTCCTGGTGTATGCTTTCTGTGAGTACTTCTGGACCAGACTTTGCCAGATGTGAGTGCATCCACATATTGTGGTCTCTGCCAAGTCTTCCTCTTCAGCATGGCTACAGGCTGCAGCCCACAGCTGGCCCATGCGGCTGGGCCCAGGGCTATTTCACATCCCAGTTTTGGGGAAATGGTAGGTGTGATCCACATGCCTTTGGACCGGTCTCTATGTGCTCTGCTAGCCCGTCTGTGTGTGCACCGTAAGCGCTCCAGGCCCATGTGGATAAAGGTCCCTCTCTTTGTCTGTGGCTCTGGGCCCTAGGCTCTAGGACTGGCTCTCACACGAGATGAGCATGACTGTAGGAAGGGATGAATGATGAAATGCAGTGCCAAAACCCACATACCCAACAATTTCTCACTCTCAACTCATCAGAGTCTGTCTTTCCTTTTCTTATCTCATGGTCTTCTCCCACCTGGTTCACCTAGTGTTTGTCTCTGGCCTTATTTTTCTTTCCTTTTCTTATCTCATGGTTTTCTCCCACCTGGTTCACCTAGAGTTTGTCTCTGGCCTTATTTTTCTTTCCTTTTCTTATCTCATGGTTTTCTCCCA
Organism: Oncorhynchus mykiss; assembly: GCF_057628025.1. NCBI lineage: Eukaryota > Metazoa > Chordata > Actinopteri > Salmoniformes > Salmonidae > Oncorhynchus > Oncorhynchus mykiss. The sequence goes on along the minus strand of NC_143050.1, from coordinate 26,639,140 downwards.
CCTGGTTCACCTAGAGTTTGTCTCGGGCCTTATTTTTCTTTCCTTTTCTTATCTCATGGTTTTCTCCCACCTGGTTCACCTAGAGTTTGTCTCTGGCCTTATTTTTCTTTCCTTTTCTTATCTCATGGTTTTCTCCCACCTGGTTCACCTAGAGTTTGTCTCGGGCCTTATTTTTCTTTCCTTTTCTTATCTCATGGTTTTCTCCCACCTGGTTCACCTAGAGTTTGTCTCTGGCCTTATTTTTCTTTCATTTTCTTATCTCATGGTCTTCTCCCACCTGGTTCACCTAGTGTTTGTCTCTGGCCTTATTTTTCTTTCCTTTTCTTATCTCATGGTTTTCTCCCACCTGGTTCACCTAGTGTTTGTCTCTGGCCTTATTTTTCTTTCCTTTTCTTATCTCATGGTCTTCTCCCACCTGGTTCACCTAGTGTTTGTCTCTGGCCTTATTTTTCTTTACTTTTCTTATCTCATGGTCTTCTCCCACCTGGTTCACCTAGTGTTTGTCTCGGGCCTTATTTTTCTTTCCTTTTTTTCTTTCACCATTTGTTTCTACCTTTCTTAGGCACCAAATGTTCTCCTTCAATATTTTTGTTCTAGTCCTTGATTTTCTTTTTTGACTTCATTTTTCTAAAAACACTGGATCTGCTTGATTTATACCAAACTGGAACCAACGGTGACTCCTATTTCCGGACGTGGTCTGAGCGTAGGCTATGAGAACCACGTTTTTTGTAGAGACATGTCTGTGAGGAATTCCAAGCATCTTTGTCTTTGCTCAACTATATGGTCTTAGTATAATGACTATTTTTCTTATACCGCCATCACACTACAGCAATCGTGTGCTGCAATTACTGCTATTTTAAAGCCTGACGTTACAGTTTGCCTATTTTTGGAGTTTCTGGGCTAAAATAAGACCAGACGCAGACAGCATCCTGGGGCGGTGGATTTAGTCGACTGACGTGATATACATCTTTACAGCTCACAGACGTGTGTGTGTGTGTGTGTGTGTGTGTGTGTGTGTTGCTCATTTAGGGTTAAATGCTTTCCCTTTTCACGGGTATGATCTGCAGTTCTGCACTGTGCATTTAGCATTGAAGGACTACACTCTGAGACGCAAAAGCATGAATGGGCGAATTAGTCCATTTCCTCCACATCTCTTTTACCTCCATGGAATGGTCGAAGAGCATATGTCAAAGAGTGTGTGTTGTGAGCAAGAGAGGAAGGTAAGGAAAAGTGAAGTGTAAAAAGTATAGTCCTAAATGTCCCAGCAAGCGTAAAAGTATGTATGTATAAAATTGCATTACCTTGAATGTTTCACTCCATGGTCTTTGTGTGGTTAAATCAAGGCCAGACTTCACTAACACTCCTCATATCTCTGGAAAGTAACAATAAGAGGACTTAAAATGTAACTAATCAAATCAAATTGTATTGGTCACATACACGTGATTAGCAGGTGTTATTGCGGGTGTAGAGAAATGCTTGTGTTTCTAGCTCCGACAGTTAGTAATATCTAACAAGTAATATCTAACAAATTACACAACATATACCCAATACACACAAATCGAAGTAGGAATATATACATATGGACGAGCAATGTCAGAGCGGAATGGACTAAGATACAGTAGAATAGTATAGAATACAGTATATACATATGAGATGAGTGATGCAAGATACGTAAACATTATTATGTGAACGAGATACCGTAGAATAGTATAGAAAATAGTATATACATATGAGATGAGAAATGCCAGATATGTAAACACTATTCAAGTGACTAGTGTTCCATTCCTTAAGTGGCAAGTGATTTCTAGTCTATGCTTATAGGCAGCAGCCTCTAACGTGCTATTGATGACTGTTTAACAGTCTGATGACCTTGGATAGAAGATGTTTTTCAGTCTCTTGGTTTTTTTTCTGAGGTCTTGGCTGATTTATTTTGCTTTTCCCATGATGTCAAGCAAAGAGGCACTGAGTTTGAAGGTAGGTGTCACGTTCTGACCTTAGTTTATTTTGTAGGTCTTTGTGTTAGGTTGGTCAGGACGTGAGTTGGGGTGGGTTGTCTATTTTTTTTACTATGTTATATTTTCTACGTGTTTGGCCTAGTATGGTTCTCAATCAGAGGCAGGTGTCGTTCGTTGTCTCTGATTGAGAGTCATACTTAGGTAGCCTTTTCCCACCTGTGTTTTGTGGGGTGTTGTTTTCTGTTTAGGTTGTTTTCTTTGACAGAACTGTGCGCTTTTGTTTTCTCCGTTTGTCATTTTTGTTTGAGTGTTTTTTGTGAACATTAAATATGAACAATTTCCACACTGAGCTTTGGTCTTATTCCAACGACGATCGTTACAGTAGGCTATGAAATACATCTACAGGTACACTTCCAATTGACTCAAATTAGGTCAATTAACCTATCAGAAGCTTCTAAAGCCCTGACATCATCTTCTGGAATTTTCCAAGCTGTTTAAAGGCATAGTCAACTTAGTGTATGTAAACTTCTGACCCACTGGAATTGTTATACAGTGAATTATAAGTGAAATAATCTGTCTGTAAACAATTGTTGGAAAAATGACTTGTGTTATGCACAAAGTAGATGTCCTAACCGACTTGCCAAAACTATAGTTTGTTAACAAGACACTTGTGGAGTGGTTGAAGTGGGTCTAGGGTGGCAGGTAAAGTAGATGTGATTTGATCCTTGACTAGTCTCTCAAATCACTTCATGATGACAGAAGTGAGTGTTACGGGGTGAAAGTCATTAAGTTCAGTTACCTTTGCCTTCTTGGGTACAGGAACAACGGTGGACATCTTGAAGCATGTGGGGACAGCAGACTGGGATAGGGAGAGATTGAAAATGCCCGTAAACACACCAGCCAGCTGGTCTGTGCATGCGGCTAGGGATGCCAGCAGCCTTGCAAGGGTTAAAACGTTTCAATGTTTTACTCACATCGGCCACGGAGGAGGAGAGCCCACAGTCCTTGGTAGCGGGTCGCAATGGTGGCACTGTGGTATCCTCAAAGTGTTTAGAATGTGCTTAGCAAAACGTTGGTCTTGGCGACATGGCTGGCTTTCTTTTTGTAGTCCGTGATTGTCTGTAGTCCCTGCCAGTGGGGAGAACAAGTATTTGACACACTGCCGATTTTGCTGGTTTTCCTACTTACAAAGCATGTAGAGGTCTGTAATTTTTATCATAGGTACATGTCAACTGTGAGAGACGGAATCTAAAACAAATATCCAGAAAATCACATTGCATGATTTAATTTGCATTTGCATGACATAAGTATTTGATCACCTACCAACCAGTAAGAATTCCGGCTCTCACAGACCTGTTAGTTTTTCTTTAAGAAGCCCTCCTGTTCTCCACTCATTACCTGTATTAACTGCACCTGTTTGAACTCGTTACCTGTATAAAAGACACCTGTCCAAATACTCAATCAAACAGACTCCAACCTCTCCACAATGGCCAAGACCAGTGGGCAGGACATCAGTGTTAAATTGTAGACCTGCACAAGGCTGGGATGGGCTACAGGACAATAAGCAAGCAGCTTGGTGAGAAGGCAACAACTGTTGGAGCAATTATTAGAAAATGGAAGAAGTTCAAGATGACGGTCAATCACCCTCGGTCTGGGGCTCCATGCAAAATCTCACCTCGTGGGGCATCAATGATCATGAGGAAGGTGAGGGATTAGCCCAGAACTACACGGAAGGACCTGGTCAATGACCTGAAGAGAGCTGGGAACACAGTCTCAAAGAAAACCATTAGTAACACACTACACCGTCATGGATTAAAATCCTGCAGCGCACACAAGGTTCCCCTGCTCAAGCCAGCGCATGTCTAGGCCCGTCTGAAGTGTGCCAATGACCATCTGGATGATCCAGAGGAGGAATGGGAGAAGGTCATGTGGTCTGATGAGACAAAAATAGAGCTTTTTGGTCTAAACTCCACTCGCCGTGTTTGGAGGAAGTAGAAGGATGAGTACAACCCCAAGAACACCATCCCAACCGTGAAGCATGGAGGTGGAAACATCATTCTTTGAGGATGCTTTTCTGCAAAGGGGACAGGACGACTGCACCGTATTGAGGGGAGGATGGATGGGGCCATTTATCGTGAAATCTTGGCCAACAACCTCCTTCCCTCAGTAAGAGCATTGAAGATGGGTCGTGGCTGGGTCTTCCAGCATGACAACGACCCAAAACACACAGCCATGGCAACTAAGGAGTGGCTCCGCAAGAAGCATCTCAAAGTCCTGGAGTGGCCTAGCCAGTCTCCAGACCTGAACCCAATAGAACATCTTTGGAGGGAGCTGAAAGTCCGTATTGCCCAGCGACATCCCCGAAACCTGAAGGCTCTGGAGAAGGTCTGTGTGCAAATCTGGTCAAGACTACAGGAAACATATGATCTCTGTAATTGCAAACAAAGGTTTCTGTACCAAATATTAAGTTCTGCTTTTCTGATGTATCAAATACTTATGTCATGCAATAAAATGCTAATTAATTACTTAAAAACCATACAATGTGATTTTCTGGATTTTTGTTTTAGATTCCGTCTCTCACAGTTGAAGTGTACCAATGATATACATTACAGATCTCTACATGCTTTGTGAGTAGGAAAACCTGCAAAATCGTCAGTGTATCAAATCCTTGTTCTCCCCACTGTATGTCTCGTGTCTGAGCCTTTGACTTTATCTCTATACTGACATTTAGATTGTTTGATTTCCTTGCGGAATGAATACCTACACTGTTTATATTCTGCCATATTACCATATTACCAGCAAATGCAGTGGACAACCAGCAGTTTCAGGATGAGTCTACAAATGGGATTGTGTCTATCTCTCCCCTCCCTCTCCCCCAACTGTGAAACATGCTTAGGAAATCTAATTTCATAGTGGGAGGATAAGCTTGTACTGGTGACATCACAGAATGGTGCTCCAGCAAAATTACAGACACAAGATTAGTGTATAAACAGGATGAATGGAATGACGGATTTCTCAGTAGGAGAGAGGTGGAGGGGAGAGGAAGTAGGGGAGTCCAGGTGTGGCATCGGTGTTAAACCTGGCACTGTTTGCCTGACCTTTGTGACAAGAACACGTAATGAGCCTTAAATGTTCCTGTCAACCTGATCCAGTGGAAGAGCTTCCCTGAGGAGCTAATTTAGCAACAGACAGAGAGGTGACGCACTGTCACTCTCTGGGATACAGTGTGTGATGTACAGACAGATGTGTGTGGAGGGCTAATATTGACTCTGCAAATGGGCAATGGAACGGTGGAAGACTTCCGTTCATCTCTCTAGAAGCGTGTACTCTTCAAGGCCGAAGCTTAGTGTTTGAAGAGTGATGTGTGTTTGGGGGGAGTGAGTGTCTGTCTGAGGGATTCGGAGTGTGTGCATCTGCTTGTGTCTTTGCACCCAGTGCACATACGTGTGAGAGGATAAGTAGATGCTAGATGCAACACAAATGATCTCTAATGTTGCAGCTACAAGCAGTCTCGTCAGAAGAAAACAACATACAGTATGCGATATTTTCTATCAAACTCACACGATGGCATGTCCACAATCTTCCCTGAAGGCTCTTGTTCTATAGGGATAAAAGCACCAACTTGCTCTCATTTGTCAGGAACAGTGGGTACTACCACTGATGGGAATAGTTACTGTACTTGGCTGTATGTTCTAATGTCAATGTACACGGAAAGCACTGGAATATAATGGACACAACAAGATGTTCTGGTTGAGATGTAGTAGGACACGGTCTTTTAATTTTACAGTTAAAAAAATATATGGCTTTGAAACGCATGGCTGCAGTTTATCATACATTAATAACCCTTATTATAATACCATTTCATAATAGACAGATTGATGATAAATGTTCATAGAGTGTTTTAATTTAATTGAGATGACTCACAGATACCTTCATTCTTCAAAAGGTCATGTGATACCTAGCTAATTGATGAAGACTGACAAAAATAGGTACATGGAGAAAAGGAGGCATTTATAACCCATGACCCCTTCACATCTCCGTGTGACCAGCATCATACACAAGCAGGTACTCCTTAAAAGCCAGTGCTGTCAAAAATGTGATTTTATGGGTTTTATATATGTATTTCTGGAAAACAGAAAGAAAAATGCTGCACACTGCTGCTCATGCTCCCATGCGATTTTATTTAGAACAACGTTTCGAGCCTTAGGTCTTCATATCCAAGGTGGGGGTGGAAGGTCCTATATATAGGAGCAGTACTCAGTGACATCACTTCCTGAAACAGGAGGTAAAAATATATAACATTGGTTCACAATATTAACATTCAATGTATCGAAATATATGATCATATATATGATCAATATTCACAGTAATGGGGCCTCCCGGGTGGCGCAGTGGTTAATTAAGGGCGCTGTACTGCAGCACCAGCTGTGCCATCAGAGACTCTGGGTTTGTGCCCAGGCTCTGTCGTAACTGGCCGCGACCGGGAGGTCCGTGGGGCTACGCACAACGCGTCGTCCAGGTTAGGGAGGGTTTGGCAGGTAGGGATGTCCTTGTTTCATCACGCACGAGCGACTCCTGTGGCGGGCTGGGCGCAGTGCGCGCTAACCAAGGTTGCCAGGTGCACGGTGTTTCCTCCGACACGGCTGGCTGGATTCCCCCTGCCTGCGGCTGGCTTCCGGGTTGGATGCGCGCTGTGTAAAGAAGCAGTGCGGCTTGGTTGGGTTGTGTATCGGAGGACGCATGACTTTCAACCTTTGTCTCTCCCGAGCCCGTACGGGAGTTGTAGCGATGAGACAAGATAGTAGCTACTAAAACAATTGGATACCACGAAATTGGGGGTAAATTATTATTTTTTTTAAAATATATATATATATATTTAAAAAATATATATATATATATATATATAAATGGTTTTAAGTCGGACTCCTCGTTAAAGCCAAGATAAGTCAGTGTGTTGAGCCTGCGTGACATCTTGAACATTTCTATTCCAATGTATCTCAAAGAGCTAATAGGATGTCCAACTTATACATTATTAACAGCAACCAGATTTTTTGTCTCACCTGTCCGTATATTGCTGCGGTGCTCACAGATCCGGGTCTTAAGGCTTCTACAGGTTTTCCAGATGTAAGACAGACTACAAGGACATTTCAACATTGGTGGACATGAAGGTAATCAGGTCTTTGATGTTAAATCTTTGTCCTGTGCGGGGGTGGGTAAATGAGTCACATTTGTACGTGAAACTGCATTGAGCACTTTGGCCACATTTGTAATTACTCTCCGGAAACCTTGTCCTAGAAAGTTTCCCTTTTCTCTGGTGGATAATCAGATCTGACCACAATGTCTCACGTTTGGGGGTCTTTTAAAGACCATACGTGGGGGATATTTTAAGATGGGTTTCAACTGTCGGTCAGTATCAATAATGTACCAGTGCTTCCTGAATGTCCTTAAATGCCTTTCCCAATGGTAAGTACTGGGTGTTAGCCATTCAAAATGGTAATTGGCATGTTTTAACCTATTGTCTTTTGACCACAATGCAGCTCTGATGCTTCTAACCAGAAACAGACCACGGACCTCACACAATGGTTTAAGGAAAGGGAGTACAAAGACAATTTGGTAAAAAATGCCAATTATTGTTTTGAAGGGCTGACAACATTTGGAAAGCCTTCAACCAAAAGTTAAAGAATAAGCAGAACATGCCCCATCATGCCTCACCCAATACTTTCATCCTAATGAATATTGAATATTGTGTGTATATATATTACTGTAAATATTGATCACATTCCTTGGGTATGATCATGTATTTCGATGCATTGAATGTTAATATTGTGAACCTACGTTATATATTTTTACCTCCAGTTCAGGAAGTGATGTCACTGAGTACTGCTCCCATATATAGGACATTCCACCCCCCTTGGACATGGATGCCTGATGAAGACCTAAGGGACGAAACATTGTTATAAATAAAATCACCTTGGAGCATGAGCAGCAGTGTTCAGTGTTTTCCTTTCTGTTTTCCATGATTGTGCCTACAACTCCAGCATCTGCTGGAAGTACCTGGATCTGCGTGTGTTCTTCAAATTTTGTATATATATTACCTTTGTAGCTGAAAACTGCAGATTATTTAATGGAATATCTACATAGGCGTACAGAGGCCCATTATCAGTAACCATCACTCCTGTGTTCCAATGGCACGTAGTGTTAGTTAATCCAAGTTTATCATTTTTAAAAGTAAATTGATCATTAGAAAACCCTTTTGCAATTATGTTAGTGTAATGAATACGATGGGAGACAAAGAGTTGATTTGAAGCGCAGGGTGTAGCAGGTGTTAATTTGTAAAGGACCACAGGAGGAGGCAGGTAGCTGGGTCCAGGGCAAGCAGAAGGTCATACATAGGGGTCCGATAAGGCAACAGTACAGGAAGGGAAAAGGCTAGCAACATAGTCTGGGGGATCAGGCAAGAGGTTGATGACAGGAAATACGATAGGCAAAAGTACAGGCAAGGAATAGGCGTCGTTAGTGAGGATGGCCAAAACTATGATACACAGGTGGACTAATACCGGGAAAAGAGCTCCGAATAGAAAAGTGTATCAAAACAAACAATACCTCACAATGATGGGGTGCAAAGAACTGAACTAAATAGTGTGTGTAAATGGCATACAGGTGTGTGAACAGGTGATCCAAATACAGGTGATTGGAATCTGGAGAGTGAGCTGCGTTCAGGGGATCTGTCACGACTTCCACCGAAGGTGGCTCCTCTCCCTGTTCGGGTGGCGCTCGGCAGTCGTCGTCACCGGTCTACTAGCTGCCACCGATCCCTTTTTCTTTTCTGTTGGTTTTGTCTTGATTGTTTTCACCTGTTGCTTATTTTGGTTAATCAATGTTCTATTTAAACTTCCAGTGCCCGCCTGCTTTTGTGCGGGCTTATTCCTACTGTCAGTGGTGAAGTTGTTTTTCTCCTGCGTAATTTGTTGTATGTTATTTCCTGGTTTTTGGAGACATACCTGATTTATGGTCATTGCCTGAATGTTGGCTAGACCACGCAAAATAAACGCATACATTGGAAGTATTGTTCTCTGCGCCTGACTCTACACCCACCACTCCTAGAATTCCGTGACAGGATCTACGTGTTTGAGAGTGTGAGTTGGAAGCAGACGTTACAGATAGCACAGCTGAAAACTGTTGTTCTGATTAAAGAAGCAACAAAACTGGCCTTCCTTAGTCTAGTTGAGTATCTGGAGCATCAGCATTAGTGGGTTCGATTACAGGCTCAAAATGGCCAGAAACAAATAACTTTCTTCTGAAACTCGTCTTGGGGATGTCATTCGAAAAAAAGAATGTTAACTTTCACTTCTATGTGGATGACACACAGCTGTAAATTTCAATGAAACATGGTGAAGCCCTAAATTGCCCTCGCCAGAAGCCTGTGTTTCAGACATAAGGAAGTGGATGGCTGCAAATGTTCTACTTTTAAACTCGGACAAAACAGAGACGCTTGTGCTAGGTCCCAAGAAACAAAGAGATATTCTGTTGAATCTAACAATTATTCTTGATGGTTGTACAGTCGTCTCAAATAAAACTGTGAAGGACCTCGGCATTACTCTGGACCCTGATCTCTCTTTTGACGAACATATCAAGACTGTTTCAAGGACAGCTTTTTCCATCTACTTAACAATGCAAAAATCAGAAACTTTCTGTCCAAAAATGATGCAGAAAAAGTAATCCATGCTTTTGTTACTTCGTTGAAGGCGGTCTTCCACTCGTCCCCCTCTGGTATCCGCACCAGGTGGTAGGCGTTCCATAGATCCAGCTTGGAAAACACAGTGGCCCCCTGGAGCGGCTCGAAGGTGAAGGAAATGAGTGGTAGCAGGTAACAGTTCTTAACAGTAATGTCATTGAGTTCCTGGTAGGCAATGCACGGGAGCAGGGTCTTGTACTTTTTCTGCACAAAGAAGAACCCTGCGCCGGCGGGAGAGGAAGAGGGTCGTATAAATCCTGCAGCTAGGGACTCCCCGATGTAGGTTTCCATAGCCTTGGTCTCCGGTCCCGACAGAAAGTACAGATGTCCCCTGGCGGCGTGGTGCTAGGGAGAAGTACAATCCTGCAGTAATAGGGTCAGTGAGGCAGAAGCCAAGTGGAACGGGGATGGCGGATAGGTCCGGGGCACCTTCCGAGCCTCCAGGAAGACGTCCCGGGGCAAATTGTGCTGACATCAGACATTGGCTGTGGCAGAATGGACTCCTGCCCATGATGGCACCCGTAGACCAGTTGATGAGGGGATTGTGTCGCTGGAGCCAGGAGAATCCCAAAACCACAGGAATCTGAGGGGACTTGATGAGCAGAAATGTAATAGTCACACTGTGATTCCCTGACACCCGCAGGTTGATGGGAGTGGTATTGTGAGTGACCCGGCCTATAGAGCACCTGTCCAGCACTCTAACATCCATGGGAATGGAGAGGGGCTGATTGGGGATGTTCAGCTCGGAAGCCAGGGTAGCGTATAAAAATCTCTCATCAGCCCAAGAGTCAATGAGGGGACCCGCAGAATGGCATGAAAAGGGGTGCGAGTAAGGGAAGCAGAAAAGTTATCCATATGGCCCACCAGAGTACTCACTCCTACCGGTGATCCTGATCATTTTAAAGGACACAAAATGACCAAGAGTCTCGCAATACTGACAACTCTTCGTGTTGATCCTGTATTGCCATTCCGCTGGCGACAGCCCAGCTCTGCCTAGTTGCATATGCTCAGGAAACATTTACTTGGCCATCTTCGGCGACTCTCGGTGGAGGTCAGGAAGCCTCAGGTTCTCTCGGAAACGGGACCATCAGGGACTTCCGGGATGACCTGGAGGCGTGGTGAAATCTCTAGACGTGCGAGCAAAATCAAATTTCCTCCCCATCCGTCGTTCCCGTAATCACCGATGGTCAACGTGATGAGGGAATCGAGATCCGTAGGTAACTCCCGACCTTGACCTCCTCCGAGACGCAGTGCAGGAACATATTGAACAGCACTTCCTGGTTGCAGGCACTCTCCGCTGCCAAAGTGCGGAAATCCATCGCATAGTCTGCCACACTGCGGGAGTCATGCAGAAGCTGGATTAGCTTCCGGGCAGCTACTCTCCCAGAGAATGGAGCATCAAAAACCTTCTTCACCTTTCCCACGAACCCCTCCAGAGTAAAGCATATGGCCGGCAGTTGTTCCCATACAGCAGTAGCCCAGGTGAGTGCCCTCCCATACATCAGCGTGATGAGGTAGGCCATATTGGAGCAATCCGAGGGGAAGGAGGAGGGCTGAATCTCGAAGACGAGGGCACACTGAGCTAGAAATGACCAACAGGTTCTCAGCTCCCCACTGAAGCGTTCCGGGGGAGGTAAGCGGGGCTCCCGAGAAGGTGGAGTGACCGATGAGATGGCGCTGCTAACAGCTGAGTTACTGAGGGGCTGTGGGGTTACCACCATGGTAGGCTGCCCCCCAGACAACCCGCGGAATTGTTAAAGCAAACTGTCCAAATCCCGGTAATGGCGTTCAGCCAACGTTTTGACCCCCTCCATAAGGCCATGATGCAATTCCTTGTGCCTACCGATGGTGGCTCCTTGGGAGGAGATGTCATTGCGCAATTGGCCCAGGTCCGCATGACCATGGTCAACGCGATGAAGTATATGGCTACCATGACGAAGACCCAACAGTTTATTAATCCAACAGGGGCCGGCAAAAGACAGGTCAAGGGCAGGCAGGGGTCAGTAATCCAGATAGGTGGGGCAAAGGTACAGGATGGCAGGCAGCCTCAGGGAAGGCAGGAAAAATTGAGAAACAGGAACTGAGGGAAAACCGCTGGTCGCTTGACGAAACAAAACGAACCGGCAACAGACAAACAGAGAACACAGGTATAAATACACAGGGGATAATGGGAAAGATGGGCAACACCTGGAGGGGGGTGGAGACAATCACAAACACAGGTGAAACAGATCAGGGTGTGACATAAGATGGTATTTTTGCTTCTTTTTTACCATTTTAATTGAAAACAATCACAGTAATGTACTAATTGTTAATTGTTAACCAGGAATGATTAGATATTGAGATAAAAACGGATGCATTGGACCGTTAAAGGCTAATAATAGTAGTATAAAACTTTATTAAGTTAAATCAAAGACAAAGTATATGCAGAGGCATTCAGATAAAACTGTCAAATTACATGATATGCTGACTTATGTGTAACTATTTTTAACACAGTCGACTCTTCAATCCATACAAAACCAGCTTTACACACATTCATTTAGTCATATATCAACAACATGTGACTGGAGTCTGTTGATCACAATGTCCACCTGGTTCTTAGACTGGAAAATTCTTTGCGGATAGTTGTTTGTGAAGGGAATGAGCTGTGGGAAGGATGAGTTGATACATGCAGGCTTTAGCTTGTCAATGGGACCAGGTGGCAAGGCAATACAGATCTTCACTAAGCCTCTGCTCCATTCTCCTTGTGGGGTGTATTGGAAGAAGAGAGACACATGCACAATAGTTTCAAAGTACACCATCTAGATAGGAAAACACAAAGCAAGGATTTAACATCTGATACACATCTGTAGAAGTTTTATCAATCATGACAAATCAAATCAAATCAAACATCTCAGTCTCTCAGTATTTGTCCCAGAATATGTGTGCTTGACTCTCCAACCAGTCACATTTCGTTGACATGATGTCATATTAGCATTGTGAATTAAAAGGATTGGCCAGTTTACGGACATTAATAGCAGCCAGATTAATGATCACACAACAAGAATGTCATCATTCATTCAATGAATTACTGTCAGAATGAATCTATACAGTTAGAAATAACAATGCGATGTGAAAATAAGTTTACATTGAGGTTAAAGAAAGTGTGCTTTATCAATTTACCAGATTTTACCTACTGTTACTTTGGACAAAATCAAGACGTCTATATATTCTTGTAATGCTTTTTGTAAAATACATTCTTCAATTGCAGCTCAATTCTGCTAATAATTTGATAAAAAACCGTTGACATCCCTATTAATTACCTATAATGAGCTTTTATCTTACAGGCATAAACATTCACTTTACCATAAATAGATGGGTTCATATGATGTTCCAGTAGATTGCTATAAACTATCATTGATACAATCCTATGTCCTGATGTCCAATCCTATCCCAAAGGAGTTTTAATTCGCAGTCTGTTAATTTGTAATTGGTTTGATATTTTACAGGAAAATGGGTTTCTTTCCATAAATAACACTCCCCTATCTATGCTCAGTTCCCACTCAACAGACAATATCTGTTCAGGGATTTTTCATTGATAGTGTTGTCCTGTTGACTGTGTCTTGAAAATAATGGATACTGATGTGATCACAACATGACATACATACTGTACAATAGCGATAACACAATTACCCAGGCTTGTGTCTTAGTCATGTATTGCTCAGCATGCAGTTACACAAGCTTCTCATCTGATGTTTTCATTTTCTAATAAAACATGATCCTGGTCTCCCATACAGTCGGGAAGTCCGGAAACGAGACAGGGTATTTTCTGAAAATCTCCATATCCGGAGTTCTGGTGTTAATCCCTAATGAGTACCCTATTTCCAAACATCTACAGTACATCCTCAAACATCTACAGTACATTTTGCAACTTTGTGCTGAAGGTAGTTAGGAGTCAAGCGCAGGAGAGCAGAGATTTCAAATTATCGTCTTTAATAGGCAAGTCCAAAAACGGTTCAGGTACAATATCAATAAACGCCCAAGACATAGGAACACACAGTCACTCACGGAAGGAGAAAAACAACTCTCCTTACTTATCATATAACACGGCACACACGTGAATAAACTGAGGACTACCTCAACGAGCAACATGAAAATAATCCCGCACAAACCTAAGCGGGAAACAGGGGTAAATATACACACAAAAATTTAAGCAAATGAAAACCAGGTGTGAATGAACCAAAACAACCCGAAAAAGAAAACTGGATTGGTGATGGCTAGTAGGCCGGTGACGCAGAACAAGGAGAGGAACCACCTTCGGTGGAAGTCGTGAAAGTACATCTACAAACACTGCCTGGACTTCTAGGGAAAATGTGTCAGGTAATCTTCAAACAAGTATTTCCTAATGGCCATGGGGCAAATATTGAATTTGGAACAGCTGTGTTTAATTCTGCATTGCTACCATAAAATTGTCAATCATCCAAAAGGCTGATCTAGTACCAGATTATCCATTTCCTAGACATTTTCATAATCAAAGACAAAGAAGGTTCCTTAAACACATTTAGTCTGTTCTTTAGAACGTTCCCAGAATGCTTCAGTAGGTTGTGGGAACAGTCTGGTGTGAACATTGTGGGGACATCACAAAAGACATCTTCCCAAAACCCTAAAACCGTCCAGTTGTGCGGATGATTCTACAATATTTATTTTAGGGTGCTAAAAACATTCACCTGGTGTTACAAGAACGTTCTCAGAACACATTTTAATCTCTTCTTTAATGGTCCCCAGAATGTTTCATTAGGTCTATGGAAAGGTGAGACTCTCACAAACACATATAGTTACGTATCAGTTGTTTTGCTCTAAGACGCCCACAAACCTCACAAGACTCACCTGAAGGTACCCCGATACCAGTTTAAAAATGAATGGAAGTACAGTACATATGGATGTAGTTTAGTGCAACAAAATGTCCTGATCTTTCTTATATCTCTCAGATATAGAACACACTTTTAAACATCCTTTTGATTTATTTGTTCACTGGTTTCCTATTTATGAATCTATTATTCAGTGCATGTCTATGAGCTAACAGCAGTTTGGCCGAATTAAATGTTTCATAAAGTATTTTGAATATATATTTTTTATATATACCTAAAGGTGTCCTAAAATTAAAAATCAAAAAGCTAAATGATCCTTGGTATGATGACCGGCTCATGCAATAAACATTCACCTGATATTACAGAAACGTTCCCAGAACACATTATCTGTTCTTAAAAGGTTCCCAGAATGTTTTACCTTGACAGCCACAGGAGCCAATAGAGCCGAGGAGTTAAATTGAGTTGTGTTTCCTGTCTGACTCTGAGGTTTGTTTTATAGCCATGTTCATGAATGCCAAACACCATGTGATCAACATATGAAATTTCGAGATGTGTATGGATTCTTTTTGCTATCTATGTAGAAATGTTTTTTTGAGTGCATGTGTCAAATCAAATCAACTCATATTTTATTTGTCACGTGCCGAATACAACTGGTGTACACATTACTGTGAAATGCTTGCTTACGAGCCCTTCCCCATGTTGCAGAGTTTAAAAATAACAATACAAAATATAACAGAAACACAAAAGGAGTCAAATAAAATACAGGAGAATGGAGCTACAGTGCATACCAGATAAATGTGCAGAGGTATGGGGTTGATACAGTTGAATTCGGAAGTTTACATACACTCAGCAGGTTTTGGTAGCAGACCGTGTCGGTGGCACTTTATTGTCCTCAAAGCGAGCAAAGAAGTTGTTTAGTTTGTCTGGGAGCAAGACGGGGCTGCGACAGGACTGGTTTTCTTTTGTAGTCCGTGATTGACTGTAGACCCTGCCACATACCTCTCGTGTCTGAGCCGTTGAATTGTGACTCTACTTTGTCTCTATACTGACGCTTAGTTTGTTTGATTGCCTTACTGTTTGTATTTAGTTATGTTTCCGGTCACCTTGCCCTGATTAAAAGCATTGGTTTCCACTTTCAGTTTTGGGCAAATGTTGCCATCAATCAACGGTTTCTGGTTGGGGAAGGTTTTAATTGTCGCCGTGGGTACAACATCACCGATGCACTTGCTAATAAACTTGCTCACCGAATCAGCGTATATATCAATGTTGTTGTTCAACACTATCCGGAACATATCTCAGTCCACGTGATTGAAGCAATCTTGAAGCGTGCAATAGAAGGCTAGAAGGCAACCCTTGCCTCTAGAAGGCAACCCTTGCTAGGATTTCGTCTATCTTGTTGTCAAGAGACTGAACATTGGCTAGTAGTATACTCGTGAGCAGTGGGCGATGTGCCCGTCTATGGAGCCTGACCAGAAGACCGCTCCGTCTGCCCCTTCTCCGGCGCCGTTGTTTTGGGTCGCCCGCTGGGATCCGATCCATTATCCTGGGTAGTGGACCAAACGCTTCGGGAAAGTCGTATTCCTGATCGTAATGTTGGTAAGTTGATGTTGCTCTTATATCCAATAGTTCCTCCCGGCTGTATGTAATAAGATTTAAGATTTCCTAGGGTAACAGTGTAAGAAATAATACATAAACTAAATACTGCATAATTTTCTAAGAACGAGACGTGAGGTGGCCATCTCTGTCGGCACCAGATGTGAACCTATGAGTCTGTGTGGCTATTGTTTTGAGAATTGGAATCCCTTCCTATTAGTCCATGTGATGTTATCCCTGTTCCCGTTGATAGGATTTAAAAGACTGGGACAGCCAAGGAGGTCACATGTGTCTAGATGTGTAATTGTAGCTGTCCTTTGCAGCTGGGTAAATTATTGTAAAAGTTTAAAAAGAATTGAAGGGCCATTATCTCATTTCCTATAGGGGAAATGATCCACTGCTCTTCCTCCGCCCACTCATAAACCATCCACTCCCACCACCATCCCCCATTACCTTCAGCTCCCACTCTCTTCCTCCTGAACCTGTGTAATTCTCTGGTGACATCATCGTCAGGACACAGGGAATGTGAGAACAGGATGAAAGGATGGAAGGGAGAGGGGAGAGTGGGAAGGAAAGAAGATGACAGTATGATACAATTATTGATTTTACAACAACTATAGTATAAAGGCCTTATCATGGCCTGAGATTGCTATATGTATGTTGCCTCACTGTAATGACAGCAGGAGATTAAATTAAGATCCAGAGAGACATAATTCTCAGAGACTTTTGATTGTACTGTTTGCAGTCTTGAATGCTACTTATAGTGGCTTAACTATTGCAAATAGTATTTTTTCTTACTCTGATCACTATAACAACATTTATGTTTTGCTACCCCATATAAATCTATATCAAAAGTCAGATTAGGCATGCATGAACTAAAAATGATTTAATATGTCAAATATCAGTTTTTCACTAGATGAAAAGCAACGTTTCCCTCTGCTGTATTTTTTATTATTTTGCTCGTCGGTTTATTCACCTATCTTAAAAAACGTAATAGCTTTCAAAACTACGACATCCTTGAAAAGGAATTCTTAGACGCAACACAAAATAACTTTTTTGTAAAATGGAATGGTGTAAAATAAATTAACAAATGCAGATCATTTCAAAACTTTGCCAACGACAAAACCAGTAACATGCAGTAATTTGAAAGACACTCAATTGGACGTCAAGTTGTTGACAAGGGCATAATTTAGACCGTTGTAAAAAGGGCCTTTAAAGCCTGAGAAGAGAAGTGGCATGTCTTCAGAGAAAATAGACCTCTGAAAAGCAACAGAGATGGCTTAATTTCTCGTGATTCCCTCTAGGGCTGGGAATTGCCAGAGATATTTTCATGATATGTAGGTCTGTATACACTGCTCAAAAAAATAAAGGGAACACTTAAATAACACAATATACAGTGCCTTGCGAAAGTATTCGGCCCCATTGAACTTTGCGACCTTTTGCCACATTTCAGGAATCAAACATAAAGATATAAAACTGTATTTTTTTGTGAAGAATCAACAACAAGTGGGACACAATCATGAAGTGGAACGACATTTATTGGATATTTCAAACTTGTTTAACAAATCAAAAACTGAAAAATGGGGAGTGCAAAATTATTCAGCCCCCTTAAGTTAATACTTTGTAGCGCCACCTTTTGCTGCGATTACAGCTGTAAGTCGCTTGGGGTATGTCTCTATCAGTTTTGCACATCAAGAGACTGACATTTTTTCCCATTCCTCCTTGCAAAACAGCTCGAGCTCAGTGAGGTTGGATGGAGAGCATTTGTGAACAGCAGTTTTCAGTTCTTTCCACAGATTCTCGATTGGATTCAGGTCTGGACTTTGACTTGGCCATTCTAACACCTGGATATGTTTATTTTTGAACCATTCCATTGTAGATTTTGCTTTGTTTTGGATCATTGTCTTGTTGGAAGACAAATCTCCGTCCCAGTCTCAGGTCTTTTGCAGACTCCATCAGGTTTTCTTCCAGAATGGTCCTGTATTTGTCTCCATCCATCTTCCCATCAATTTTAACCATCTTCCCTGTCCCTGCTGAAGAAAAGCAGGCCCAAACCATGATGCTGCCACCACCATGTTTGACAGTGGGGATGGTGTTCAGCTGTGTTCCTTTTACGCCAAAAATAACGTTTTGCATTGTTGCCAAAAAGTTCAATTTTGGTTTCATCTGACCAGAGCACCTTCTTCCACATGTTTGGTGTGTCTCCCAGGTGGCTTGTGGCAAACTTTAAACGACACTTTTTATGGATATCTTTAAGAAATGGCTTTCTTCTTGCCACTCTTCCATAAAGGCCAGATTTGTGCACTATACGACTGATTGTTGTCCTATGGACAGAGTCTCCCACCTCAGCTGTAGATCTCTGCAGTTCATCCAGAGTGATCATGGGCCTCTTGGCTGCATCTCTGATCAGTCTTCTCCTTGTATGAGCTGAAAGTTTAGAGGGACGGCCAGGTCTTGGTAGATTTGCAGTGGTCTGATACTCCTTCCATTTCAATATTATCGCTTGCACAGTGCTCCTTGGGATGTTTAAAGCTTGGGAAATCTTTTTGTATCCAAATCCGGCTTTAAACTTCTTCACAACAGTATCTCGGACCTGCCTGGTGTGTTCCTTGTTCTTCATGATGCTCTCTGCGCTTTTAACGGACCTCTGAGACTATCACAGTGCAGGTGCATTTATACGGAGACTTGATTACACACAGGTGGATTGTATTTATCATCATTAGTCATTTAGGTCAACATTGGATCATTCAGAGATCCTCACTGAACTTCTGGAGAGAGTTTGCTGCACTGAAAGTAAAGGGGCTGAATAATTTTGCACGCCCAATTTTTCAGTTTTTGATTTGTTAAAAAAGTTTGAAATATCCAATAAATGTCGTTCCACTTCATGATTGTGTCCCACTTGTTGTTGATTCTTCACAAAAAATACAGTTTTATATCTTTATGTTTGAAGCCTGAAATGTGTCAAAAGGTCGCAAAGTTCAAGGGGGCCGAATACTTTCGCAAGGCACTGTAACTCCAAGTCAATCACACTTCTGTGAAATCAAACTGTCCACTTAGGAAGTAACACTGATTGACAATACATTTCACATGCTGTTGTGCAAATGGAACAGACAACAGGTGGAAATTATAGGCAATTAGCAAGACACCTCCAATAAAGGAGTGGTTCTGCAGGTGGGGACCACTGACCACTTCTCAGTTCCTATGCTTCCTGGCTGATGTTTTGGTCACTTTTGAATGCTGGCGGTGCTTTCACTCTAGTGGTAGCATGAGATGGAGTCTACAACCCTCACAAGTGGCTCAGGTAGTGCAGCTCATCCAGGATGGCACATCAATGCGAGATGTGGCAAGAAGGTTTGCTGTCTGTCAGTGTAGTGTCCAGAGCATGGAGGCGTTACCAGGAGACAGGCCAGTACATCAGGAGACGTGGAGGAGGCCGTAGGAGGGCAACAACCCAGCAGCAGGACCGCTACCTCTGCCTTTGTGCAAGGAGGAGCAGGAGGAGCACTGCCAGAGCCCTGCAAAATGACCTCCAGCAGGCCACAAATGTGCATGTGTCTGCTCAAACGGTCAGAAACAGACTCCATGAGGGTGGTATGAGGGCCCGACGTCCACAGGTGGGGGTTGTGCTTACAGCCCAACACCGTGCAGGACGTTTTTCATTTGCCAGAGAACACCAAGATTGGCAAATTCGCCACTGGCGCCCTGTGCTCTTCACAGATGAAAGCAGGTTCACACTGAGCACGTGACAGACGTGACAGTCTGGGTTCCTCCTAATGCAAGACAATGCTAGACCTCATGTGGCTGGAGTGTGTAAGCAGTTCCTGCAAGAGGAAGGCATTGATGCTATGGACTGGCCCGCCCGTTCCCCAGACCTGAATCCAATTGAGCACATCTGGGACATCATGTCTTGCTCCATCCACCAACGCCACGTTGCACCACAGACTGTCCAGGAGTTGGCGGATGCTTTAGTCCAGGTCTGGGAGGAGATCCCTCAGGAGACCATCCGCCACCTCATCAGGAGCATGCCCAGGCATTGTAGGGAGGTCATACAGGCACGTGGAGGCCACACACACTACTGAGCCTCATTTTGACTTGTTTTAAGGACATTACATCAAAGTTTGATCAGCCTGTAGTGTGGTTTTCCACTTTAATTTTGAGTGTGACTCCAAATCCAGACCTCCATAGGTTGATAAATTTGATTTCCATTGATCATTGTGTGATTTTGTTGTCAGCACATTCAACTATGTAAAAAAAAAGTATTTAATAAGAATATTTCATTCATTCTGTTGCTGTTTTCTTCCGTCAAAAGAGGACCAAAATGCAGCGTGGTTATTTCAATACATGTTTAATAAAATATGAGCAATACAAAACAAGAACCATAAATAGCCTTATCTGGTGCAAACAAACACTGAGACAGGAACAATCACCCACGAAACACTCAAAGAATATGGCTGCCTAAATATGGTTCCCAATCAGAGACAACGATAAACACCTGCCTCTGATTGAGAACCACTCCAGGCATCCATAGACTATTCTAGACAACCCCACTAACCACTATCCCATAACCTACAACAAACCCCTAGACAAAACACACCACATAAAATAACCCATGTCACACCCTGGCCTGACCAAAATAATAAAGAAAACACAAAATACTAAGACCAGGGCGTGACACATTCAGATCTAGGATG
This sequence comes from Oncorhynchus mykiss, assembly GCF_057628025.1. Classification (NCBI taxonomy): domain Eukaryota; kingdom Metazoa; phylum Chordata; class Actinopteri; order Salmoniformes; family Salmonidae; genus Oncorhynchus; species Oncorhynchus mykiss. The sequence continues at coordinate 26,618,322 of NC_143050.1, read as the reverse complement.
TGTTATTTTAGTGTTCCCTTTATTTTTTTGAGCAGTGTATATACAGTATTTCACAAAAGTGAGTACACCCCTCACATTTTTGTAAATATTTGAGTATATCTTTTCATGTGACAACACTGAAGAAATGACACTTTGCTACAATGTAAAGTAGTGAGTGTACAGCTTGCATAACAGTGTACATTTGCTGTCTCCTCAAAATAACTCAACACACAACCATTAATGTCTAAACCACTGGCCACAAAAGTGAGTACACCCCTAAGTGAAAATGTCCAAATTGTGCCCAATTAGCCATTTCCCTCCCCGGTGTCATGTGACTCGTTAGTGTTACAAGGTCTCAGGTGTGAATGGGGAGCAGGTGTGTTAAATTTGGTGTCATCGCTCTCACACTCCCCCATACTGATTGGTCACTGGACGTTCAACATGGCACTGTTGCAAGAAAAGTTTGACATAAAGTCAAACATTTGGCTCCTCAGAAGTAACCTGCTATCTCCTTTGACCTCATTGTCACCTCACTGTGAGTTTCAGAGACTGTTGATCCACAGTATCCTGTTGCTCACATTCACTCTGGCCTCCAGGGCTCAGCGACAGTCCTCTGAGGAGCCTATCACAGCCTTCAACACCTGATTAAAGACACCTTCGCTACACCCCATGAACCTGACAGCACCTGGTGAGCAGTCAATAGGTGACATACAGAGCAACTCTGTTCCTAAAACACACACACACGCAAACATACACATAGAGGAAGATTATATAACAGAGAACGAGGTCACGTGTCAGAGTGTGTTGGTTCAGGACAACTTTAGAATGGAGTTCATTGACTACAGCTCAGTGTTCAACACCACAGTTCAACACCACAGTGCCCTCCAAGCTCATAGCTAAGGACCCTGGGACTGAACATCTCCCTCTGCAACTGGATCCTGGATGTCCTGAGGGGACGCCCCCAGGTGGTGAGTGTAAGCAACAACACATCTGCCACATTTCCCTTAACACGGGGGCCCCTCATGAGTGGGTGCTTAGTCTCCTCCTGTATTCCCTGTTCACCCACAACTGAGTGGCCGTGCATGACTCCAACGCCATGATTAAGTTTGCCGAAATCACGCCGGTGGTAGTCCTGATCACCGACGACGATAAGACAGCCTATAGGAAGGTCGTCAGAGACCTGACAAAAGAAATTATCGTGGACTACAGGAAATGGAGGGCTGAGCACACCTCCATTTACATTGGCGTGGCTGTAGTGGACGGGTCAAGAGCTTCAAGTTCCTCTGTGTCCACATCAATAAGGATCTATCATGGTCCACACACACCAACACAGTCCAGATTCAGAGTGTGTGCATCAGCTTGTGTCTACGTGCCCAATGAGCATACGTGTGAGAGAATAAGTAGATGCTAAATGCAACACAAATTATCAGCAATCTCTTAATGTTGCAGCTACAAGCAGTCTCGTCAGCAGAAAACAACATTTGACAAGGTTGTGGGATCTTTTCAATCAAACTCAAATGGTGGCATGTCCACAATTTTCCCTAGGGGCTCTTGTTTTAGAAAGATAAAAACACCAACTTGCTCTCATTTGTCAGGAACCGTGGGTACTACCACTGATGGAAATAGTTACTGTAATTGTCAGAATGTTTTATTTATTTTATTTCACCTTTATTTAACCAGGTAGACTAGTTGAGAGCAAGTTCTCATTTACAACTGCAACCTGGCCAAAATAAAGCAAAGCAGTGCAACACAAACAACAACACAGAGTTACACATGGAATAAACAGACATACAGTCAATAACACAATAGGAAAAAAGTATATATACAGTGTGTGTAAATGAGGTAAGATAGGGGAGGTAAGGCAAATAGGCCATAGTGGCAAAATAATTTCAATTTAGCAATTAAACACTGGAGTGATAGATGTGCAGAAGATGAATGTGCAAGTAGAGATACTGGGGTGCAAAGGAGCAAAAACAATAAATAACAGTATGGGGATGAGGTAGGTAGTTGGATGTACATGGAAAGTAGTGGAATATAATGGACAAAACAAGATGTTCTTTTTGAGATGTAGTAGGACAAGGCCTTTTGATATTACAGTTATTATATGAAAAGGAAAATATATGGCTTTGACAAAGACAGCCGTGCGTTATTGGACATTTAATAACCCTTATTATAATACCATTTGATAATATACATGTTGATGTTAGATGTTCATAGTGTTTGAATTTAATTGAGTTGACTCATAGATACCGTCTTTCTTAAAAAGATCATGTGACACCTAGCTAATTAAGGAAGACTTACAGAAATACTCTAGGTACATTGCGAGAAGGAGGCGTTTTGTAAGGACAGACGCTGGACTGGGGAGGGGACAGGGGGAGAGAGAGAGAGAGAGGTAGAGAAAGAGAGTAGGACGAGAAGCAAGTACAGGGAGTGAACATTTTAATGGAAAACGGACATCAAACAAAACATAGATAGCATCTGCACAGGGGAACAAATCGCCATCACGGCAATGTTGGCACGGGGAACAAAGCTGAGGAACAAACAGATACAGAGGGGGCAATCAACAACGTGAAGGAGTCCAGGTGAGTCCAATGAGCGCTGATGTGCGTAATGAGGGTGACAGGTGTGCATAAAGAAGGGCAGCCTGGCGCCCTCGAGCCCCAGAGAGGGGAAGTGGGAGCAGGCGTGACACGTTTATAACCCATGACCCCCTCACATCTCCACCTGACCAGCGTCATACACAAGCAGTTACTCTTTAATTCACACTGTTAATTTGTAATTGGTTTTGATATTTTCCAAAAAAGTATGTATTTTTCTTTCCACAAATAACACTCACCTATCTATCTTCCGTTTCCCGAGTGTGTTTCCACTTAGAATAGATATTTGATTGTATTAATTGGCCTATAAACGTGGCCATGGTCTTAAGTTCAGTAAATCAGTCCAAGTTTTGACGCTAAGTCCAGTAGACCAACTGTGCACTTTGCCATAGAAGCATAGTCCACTATAATAAAGTATGTTGTGATTCTTCTTGCACGTGAAATTGTTTTGAACACCCTGTGACACATGATGATACATGCAAAAATAAATAATGGGTAGTAATAAATAATGGGTAGTAATAAATAATGGGTAGTAATAAATAATGGGTAGTAATAAATAATGGGTAGTAATAAATAATGGGTAGTAATAAATAATGGGTAGTAATAAATAATGCCAATATAATAGACACTGCAAAGCCCGTATTTCTCTATAATAGCCCTCTCTCCTATGTCTGTGTCCAGTAACCTATTGTCCAAAGGGCAGGTCACCTGTGATACAAGTCAATATTCGATGTCAATGCATGTCTGGGGCGTCGGACGATGATGTGGAAACTGACCACTAGGGGCAACAGTGATCACTGTTACATTTAATTAGGTTTCGGTTTTACTAGGGCGTAAGCATCTGCCTCTGAAGGTTGGATGTTTGAATCCAGCAATAAAGTCGTTTTTTATATTTTTGTTTTAAGCCTATCCCCACCTCAACCCTTACCAAACCAACTTTGCTATTTTGTTTATTTTTTCGTTTTGTAACTTATTTTGTACATAATGTTGCTGCTACCATCTCTTATGACGAAGAGAGCTTCTGGATATCAGAACAGGGATTACTCACCTCAAATGGACAAATATGTTTTCTTTAATGAGTCCGACGCAAAGGATATAGTGCTTCCACGAGACCAGGCCCAAATCCCCGTCATTCAAGTGAAGAAAAGACGGAAATACAGGGGGCGGAGATCGGGGTGGCTTGTGAGAATTCGTCGGTGAGTGGGTAAACCGCCTCTACCATCCGTTCTATTGGCCAATGTGCAATCACTGGAAAACAAATTGGATGATCTCCTTTCGAGATTATCCTACCAATGGGACATTAAAAACTGTAATATCTTATGTTTGACCGAGTTGTGGCTGAATGACTACTTGGATAACATAGAGCTGGCTGGGTTTTCTGTGCATGGCAGGACAAAACAGCAACGTCTGCTAGGGTGGGGGTGTGTGTCTATTTATAAATAACAGCTGGTGCATGATGTCTAACATTAAAGAAGTCTTTTGGTATTGCTCGCCTGAGGTAGAGAACCTCATGATAAGCTGTAGACCACACGATCTACCAAGAGAGTTTTCATCTATAATATTTGTAGCCGTCTATTTACCACCACAAACCGATGCTGGCACTAAGACCGCACTCAACGAGCTGTATAAGGCCATAAGCAAACAAGAAAATGCCCATCCAGAAACGGCGCTCCTAGTGGCCGGGGACTTTAATGCAGGGAAACTTAAATCCATTTTACCTCGTTTCTACCAGCATGTCACATGTGCAACCAGAGGGGAAAAAACTCTAGACCACCTTTACTCCACACACAGAGACGCATACAAAGCCCTCCATCGACCCTCCATTTGGCAAATCATACCCTCCTAATTCCCGCTTACAAGCCAAAACTAAAGCAGGAAGTACCAGTGACTCGCTCAATACGGAGTGGTCAGATGACGTAGATGCTACGCTACAGGACTGTTTTGCCTGCACAGACTGGAATATGTTTCGGGATTCATCCAATGGCATTAAGGAGTACACCACCTCAGTCACTGGCTTCATCAATAAGTGCATCAACGATGTTGTCCCCACAGTGACTGTGCGTACATATCCCAAAGGGGCTTCTGGATTACAGGAAACATCAGCACCAAGCTAAATGCTAGAGCTGCCACTTTCAAGGAGTGGAAATCCCACTCTGCCCTCATGCAGGCATTACACACTACTATGGACTACAAAGGGAAACCCAATCACGAGCTGCCCAGTGTCACGAGCCTACCAGACGAGATAAATGCCTTTTATGCTCGCTACAAGGCAAGCAACACTGAAGCATGAATGAGAGCACCAGCTGTTCTGGATGACTATGTGAGCAAGACCTTTAAACAGGTTAACATTCACAAGGCCGCAGGGCCAGACGGATTACCAGAATGTGTTCTCAGAGAATGTGCAGACCAACTGGCAAGTGTCTTCACTGACATTTTCAAACTCTCCCTGATCAAGTCTGTAATACCTACATGTTTTAAGCAGACCACCATAATCCCTGTGCCCAAGAAAGCAAAGGTAACCTGCCTAAATGACTACCACTCCATAGCACTCCATAGCACGCTTTGAAAGGCTTGTCATGACTCACATCAACACCATCATCCCGGAAACTCTAGACACATTCCAATTTGCATACCGCCCCAACAGATCCACAGATGACGCAATCTCAATCACACTCCAAACTGCCCTTTCCCACCGGGACAATAGGAACACCTATGTGTAGCCTGGGGCGGCAGGTAGCCTAGTGGTTAGAGTGTTGGGCCAGTAACCAAAAGGTTGCTAGATCGAATCACTGAGCTGACGAGGTAAAAATCTGTCTGTTCTGCCCCTGAACAATGCAGTTAACCCATTGTTCCTAGGTCATCATTGTAAACAAGAATTTGTTCTTGCCTAGTTAAAGGTTAAATACATTTTTGTTTTCATATAATTGTGAGAATGCTGTTCAAAACCATAATGCCCACAAAGCTCATCACTAAGCAAAGGACCCTGGGACTAAACACCTCCCTCTTCAACTGGCTCCTGGACTTCCCAACAGGCCGCCCCTAGGTGGTAAGGGTAGGCAACAAGAAATCTTCCACGCTGGTCCTCAACACTGGGGCCCCTTGGGTGTGTGCTTAGTCCCCTCCTGTACTCCCTGTTCACACACGATTGTGTGGCCAAGCATGACTCCAACACCATCCTTAAGTTTGCTGACGACACAACAGTGGAAGCACGATTAGACAGCTATTCAAAAAGTTCTACAGCTGTACCATCGAGTGCATCTTGACCGGTTGCATCACCGCTTGGTATGGCAACTGCTCGGCATCCGACCGTTAAGCGCTACAGGGGATAGTGCGTACGGCCCAGCACATCACTGGGGCCAAGCTTCCTGCCGTCCAGGATCTATATACTAGGCGCTGTCAGAGGAAGGCCAAAAAATTGTCAAAGATTCCAGTCTCCCAAGTCATAGACTGTTCTCTTTGCTACAGCACGGCAAGCGGTAACAGAGTGCCAAGAATAGGTCCAAAAGGCTCCATAACAGCTTCTATCCCCCAAGCCATAACACTGCTGAACAATCAATCAAATGGCCAATCAATCAAATGGCCACCCATACTTTTTAAATTTTGTTTATACACTGCTGCTTCTGTACTTGCTGTTTATTATCTTTGCATAGTCACTTTACCCCTACCTACACTACCATTCAAAAGTTTGGGGTCACTTAGAAATGTCCTTGTTTTTTAAAGAAAAGCACATTTTTTGTCCATTTAAAATAAGATCAAATTGATCAGAAATACAGAGTAGACACTGTTAATGTTTTAAATGACTATTGTAGTTGGAAACAGCTGATTTTTAATGGAATATTTACATAAGCATACATTATCAGTAACCATCACGGCCCATTATCAGCAACCATCACTCCTGTGTTCCAATGGCACGTTGTGTTAGTTAATCCAAGTTTATAATTTTAAAAGGATAATTGATCATTAGCAAACCATTTTGCAATTATGTTAGCACAGCTGAAAACTGTTGTTCTGATTAAAGAAGCAATAAAACTGGCATTCTTTTGACTAGTTGTGAGTATCTGGAGCATCAGCAGTTGTGGGTTCGGTTACAGGCTCAGAAACAAAGACATTTATTCTGAAACTTGTCAGTTTATTCTTGTTTTGAGAAATGAAGGCTATTCCATGCAACAAATTGCCAAGAAACTGAAGATCTCGTACAACGCTATGTACTACTCCCTTCACAGAACAGTGCAAACTAGCTCAAACCAGAATAGAAAGAGGAGTGGGAGTCCCCGGTGCACAACTGAGCAAGAAGACAAGTACATTGGAGTGTCTAGTTTGAGAAACAGATGCCTCACAAGTCCTCAACTTCATTAAAACACCAGTCTCAACATCACAGGTGAAGAGGTGACTCCGGGATGCTGCCTAGAAGGCCAGTGACTTTCTTTCGAAGTGACCCAAAACTTTGAATGGTAGTATACAATATACGGATTACCTCGACTAACCTGTACCCCCGCACATTGACTCTGTACCGGTACCCCCTGTATAAAGCATCATTATTGTTATTTTATTGTGTGTTTTTTTTTTTTTTAGTTTTAGTTTAGTTTTTTTTTTTAGTTTATTCATAAAGAATTTTCATAACCAACAATGCAGTTCAAGAAATAGAGTTAAGGGCTTGTAAGTAAGCGTTTCATGGTAAGGTCTACCTGTTGTATTCGGCACATGTGACAAATCAAATTTGATTTTAACATTTTATTTGATTTTAATGCCTAAACTTAACCTTTTAGTACTTAGAAATTTGACGTTGACAGACATGGATGAACATCTCATTCTTATGTGAGAGCTTATTGAAAGACCACACATATTCTGAGTCCCCCCAACTCCTCTGTTTGACTATAAATTTGAGGATTGGACTCCTTTCCTATTAGTCCATGTGTTGTTGTCCCCTTTCCCGTTGATAGCATTTAAAAGACTGGGTTGGCCCAGTAGGTCACATGTCTAGATGTGTAATTGCAGCTGTCCGTTGCAGCTGGTAAATTATTGCAACAGTTTAAAAAAACATAGTATAAAACAATCAAGCAGCCCCTCTCTCATTTCCTCTGGGGGGATATGATCCACTGCCCTTCCTCCACCCACTCATATACCACCCACTCCCACCGACATCCCCCCCACTACCTCCAGCTCCCACTCCCTTCCTCCTGAACCTGTGGAATTCTCTGGTGACATCATCGTCAGGCTCCGGGGAATGTGAGAACAGGATGAAGGGATGGAAGGGAGAGGGGAGAGTGGGAAGGAAAGAAGATGACAGTATGGTAAAAGTATTGATTTTACAACAACTATGGTATAAAGGCCTTATCATGGCCTGAGATTATTATATGTGTGTTGCCTCACTGTAATGACAGCAGGAGATTAAATAAGATCCAGAGAGACATAATTCTCAGAGACTTTTGACTAATCCTATTGATTGCTGTCTTGTAGGCTACTTCTTTTGGCTTGCTGTGGCAAAATAGTATTTTTTCTCATCACTCTGATCACTTTTTTTCCCAATACAAAACTATATCAAAAGTCAGATTAGACATGTATGAACTCAACATGATGTACTGTGTCATCAAATATTTTAAAAATCAGTCTTTCACTAAATTAAAAGCAACATTTTCCTCTAATCTCCACTTTGCAGTCTGTATTTTATGCTCTTCAATTTATTTATTTATTCACAAAGTAATAGCTTTCAAAACGGCAACATCCTTGAAAAAGGTACACAAAATAATTTACCATTTTCAATGTTTGTAGAGTGGAATGGGGGAAAGGAAATGAGCAAAGGCAGATCATTTCAAGACCCTGCCAGGGACAGAAATAGTAACATGCAGCAAGTTGAATACATTTTTTTAATGCTCAGCAAGTTGTTGACAGGGGCATAATTTAGTCTGTTGTAAAAAAGGACTATTAAAGACTGCGAAAGAGGAGTGGCAGGTGTGCATCAAAAGGCCATCAAAAGGCCATCAGACTTTTAAACAGCCATCACTAACACAGAGAGCCTGCTGCCAACATACAGACTTGAAATCATCGGCCACTTTAATAAATGGATCACTAGTCGTTTTAATAATGGCACTTGAATAATGTTTACATATCTTGCATTACTCATCTCATATGTATATACTGTATTTCATACCATCTATTGCATCTTGCCTGTGCCGCTCGGTCAACGCTCATCCATATATTTACATGTATATATTCTTATTCCATCCCTTTACTTAGATTTGTGTGTATTATGTAGTTGTGGCATTGTTAGATTACATGTGAGATATTGCTGCACTGTCGGAACCAGAAGCACAAGCATTTCACTACACTCGCAGTAACATCTGCTAATCATGTATATGTGACGTATAAAAATTTGATTTGATTTGGTATGTCTTTAGAGAAAATAGAGCTCTGAAAAGCAACAGAACTGGCATACTTTCTCGTGAGTACAAAGCTGGGATTTGCCAGGGATATTATCACGATACATAGGTGCCGATACGATATTTATTGCAATTCTCACAATTCTATATGTATTTCAATTTGATACTGTGATTCAGGGTTGCCAGGTCTAGTAAAATGTCTAACCCAATGACCACTCAAATCCAGCTAACAAGGCCTGAAAACTAGCCCCAAAGTTTTTTTCAAAGCAAGAGAGGAGTTTTATCCAATAAACCCTTTTTCCAAAACATTATCGAGCAAATTAAGGAACATCGACGTAATTTTTAACGACATCCGAAGCTAAATTCAGTTTTCCATCAAAGTAATAATTATTGCGAGATTAACGTGATGTTAAAGGAATTTTTATATGTCACAAGAAAAAATATAATTTGCCCTAATAAACTCCCCAGATAATTTTCCATCAATGGATGTCGATTTAACTTGTTTGACTGCTATGATTGTAAATAAAATCCTGTCTGCACATGTGCGTAACTATAGATACCGTAAAAGCAAACAAAGAGAGTTTAAGTGATGAAAGTTGGAGAGAGGATCTCAAAATCTCTGGAGAAGAAACACTTGGACTAACTTTAAAGAATTAATGTTAGGCTATTTTCTGGCACTTGTGCTGTTACTGTGTGCCAAACGTTAAGACTACAAACCATGGTAAATGGCCTGTTTGACAAAATGTACTTTTCATTTCTATAGGCTACTGACTCAAATCTGGGTTTATGATTGGAATGTAACTTTGCCATGGTTTGCTGAGCTAGATGCAGGTAGCCTATAGCCCCTGATAGGCCTACATCTCATATCAGGGAATAGTCCACAATGAAACTGACATTAAATGTGAAGAACGATACATTTGCGACAAAAGCTGTGACCATGATCACAATTTATAACTTCCAATTAATTACAGTGCCTTGCGAAAGTATTCGGCCCCCTTGAACTTTGCGACCTTTTGCCACATTTCAGGCTTCAAACATAAAGATATAAAACTTTATTTTTTTGTGAAGAATCAACAACAAGTGGGACACAATCATGAAGTGGAAAGACATTTATTGGATATTTCAAACTTTTTTAACAAATCAAAAACAGAATAATTGGGGGGGTCGTGCAAAATTATTCAGCCCCCTTAAGTTAATACTTTGTAGCGCCACCTTTTGCTGCGATTACAGCTGTAAGTCGCTTGGGGTATGTCGCTATCAGTTTTGCACATCGAGAGACTGAAATTTTTTCCCATTCCTCCTTGCAAAACAGCTCGAGCTCAGTGAGGTTGGATGGAGAGCATTTGTGAACAGCAGTTTTCAGTTCTTTCCACAGATTCTCGATTGGATTCAGGTCTGGACTTTGACTTGGCCATTCTAACACCTGGATATGTTTATTTTTGAACCATTCCATTGTAGATTTTGCTTTATGTTTTGGATCATTGTCTTGTTGGAAGACAAATCTCCGTCCCAGTCTCAGGTCTTTTGCAGACTCCATCAGGTTTTCTTCCAGAATGGTCCTGTATTTGGCTCCATCCATCTCCCCATCAATTTTAACCATCTTCCCTGTCCCTGCTGAAGAAAAGCAGGCCCAAACCATGATGCTGCCACCACCATGTTTGACAGTGGGGATGGTGTGTTCAGCTGTGTTGCTTTTACGCCAAACATAACGTTTTGCATTGTTGCCAAAAAGTTCAATTTTGGTTTCATCTGACCAGAGCACCTTCTTCCACATGTTTGGTATGTCTCCCAGGTGGCTTGTGGCAAACTTTAAACAACACTTTTTATGGATATCTTTAAGAAATGGCTTTCTTCTTGCCACTCTTCCATAAAGGCCAGATTTGTGCAATATACGACTGATTGTTGTCCTATGGACAGAGTCTCCCACCTCAGCTGTAGATCGCTGCAGGTCATCCAGAGTGATCATGGGCCTCTTGGCTGCATCTCTGATCAGTCTTCTCCTTGTATGAGCTGAAGGTTTAGAGGGACGGCCAGGACTTGGTAGATTTGCAGTGGTCTGATACTCCTTCCATTTCAATATTATCGCTTGCACAGTGCTCCTTGGGATGTTTAAAGCTTGGGAAATCTTTTGTATCCAAATCCGGCTTTAAACTTCTTCACAACAGTATCTCGGACCTGCCTGGTGTGTTCCTTGTTCTTCATGATGCTCTCTGCGCTTTTAACGGACCTCTGAGACTATCACAGTGCAGGTGCATTTATACGGAGACTTGATTACACACAGGTGGATTGTATTTATCATCATTAGTCATTTAGGTCAACATTGGATCATTCAGAGATCCTCACTGAACTTCTGGAGAGAGTTTGCTGCACTGAAAGTAAAGGGGCTGAATAATTTTGCACGCCCAATTTTTCAGTTTTTGATTTGTTAAAAAAGTTTGAAATATCCAATAAATGTCGTTCCACTTCATGATTGTGTCCCACTTGTTGTTGATTCTTCACAAAAAAATACAGTTTTATGTCTTTATGTTTGAAGCCTGAAATGTGGCAAAAGGTCGCAAAGTTCAAGGGGGCCGAATACTTTCGCAAGGCACTGTAACTAAACATGGCCATGGGGGTGGGGTTGGCTGCAGAAGGATATATCGGTCTGCTAATACAGGACTATTAAAGGCCCAGTGCACTACTTTTCTGAGAAAAAATAAATAAACATTATTTTGACTTCACAGCACCCCTACTTCCTGTGGCTATGAACTGGCTATTAATAATTGCATAATAACACAAGACAACAACAACAAACAAAAGTTATAATCTGTTTTGCAGCTCCAGGTAGGCTACACAAGTGGCACAAATTTATTTGCAATGACTCCAGCGATATCGTCATTTCAACATATTTGTTGTATCAAATGGTAGGCTACAGTAGCCTACAAAGGGATAGAAATGAATAGGCTAGTTGATTGCCCACAGATGCAAATGTATCATTCTCCACATGTACACTATGTATACAAAAGTATGTGGACACCCCTTAAAATTAGTAGATTTGCCTATTTCAGCCACACTTGTTGCTGACAGGTGTATAAAATTGAGCATAGACCTACATTGGCAGTAGAATGGCCTTACTGAATAGTTCAGTGACTTTCGTGGCACCATCATAGGATGCAACCTTTCTAGTAAGTCAGTTTGTCTAATTTTTGCCCTGCTAGAGTTGCCCTGGTCAACTGTAAGTGCTTTTGTGAAGTGGAAAACTCTGCCGCTCACAGAACGGAACCGCGGGGTGCTGAAGCACATAGCGCGTAAAAATAGTTTGTCCTTGCCTCTGGAAGCAACGGCACCAGAAGAACTGTTCGTCGGAAGCTTCATGAAATAGGTTTCCATTGTCGAAGAACACTAACTACCCGAATGTGTAGTTCCAACTGTAAAGTTTGATGGAGGAATAATGGTCTGGGGCTGTTTTTCATGGTCTGGGTTAGACCCCTTATTTCCAGTGAAGGGAAATCGTAACGTTACAGCATACTTCCGGCGCCGACAGAGATGGCCGCCTCGCTTCGCGTTCCTAGGAAACTATGCAGTTTTTTGTTTTTTTACGTGTTATTTCTTACATTCGTACCCCAGGTTATCTTAGGTTTCATTACATACAGTCGAGAAGAACTACTGAACATAAGAGCAGCGTCAACTCACCATCAGTACGACCAAGAATATGACTTTCGCGAAGCGGATCCTGTGTTCTGCCTTTCACCCAGGACAACGGAATGGATCACAGCCGGCGACCCAAAAAAACGGGGAAACGGAGCGGTCTTCTGGTCAGACTCCGGAGACGGGCACATCGTGCACCACTCCCTAGCATTCTTCTCGCCAATGTCCAGTCTCTTGACAACAAGGTTGATGAAATCCGAGCAAGGGTAGCATTCCAGAGGGACATCAGAGACTGTAACGTTCTTTGCTTCACGGAAACATGGCTCACTGGAGAGACGCTATCGGAATCGGTGCAGCCAACTGGTTTCTCCACGCATCGCGCAGACAGAAACAAACATCTTTCTGGTAAGAAGAGGGGCGGGGGCGTATGCTTCATGGTTAACGTGACGTGGTGTGATCATAACAACATACAGGTACTCAAGTCCTTCTTTTCACCTGATTTAGAATTCCTCACAATCAAATGTCGACCGCATTATCTACCAAGGGAATTCTCTTCGATTATAATCACAGCCGTATATATTCCCCCACAAGCAGACACATCGATGGCTCTGAACAAACTTTATTTGACTCTTTGCAAACTGGAATCCATTTATCCGGAGGCTGCATTCATTGTAGCTGGGGATTTTAACAAGGCTAATCTGAAAACAAGACTCCCTAAATTTTATTAGCATATCGATTGCGCAACCAGGGCTGGAAAAACCTTGGATCACTGCTATTCTAACTTCCGCGACGCATATAAGGCCCTGCCCCGCCCTCCTTTCGGAAAAGCTGACCACGACTACATTTTGTTGATCCCTGCCTACAGACAGAAACTAAAACAAGAAGCTCCCGCGCTGAGGTCTGTTCAACGCTGGTCCGACCAATCTGATTCCACACTCCAAGACTGCTTCCATCACGTGGACTGGGATATGTTTCGTATTGCGTCAGACAACAACATTGACGAATACGCTGATTCGGTGTGCGAGTTCATTAGAACGTGCGTTGAAGATGTCGTTCCCATAGCAACGATTAAAACATTCCCAAACCAGAAACCGTGGATTGATGGCAGCATTCGCGTGAAACTGAAAGCCCGAACCACTGCTTTTAATCAGGGCAAGGTGACCGGAAACATGACCGAATACAAACAGTGTAACTATTCCCTCCGCAAGGCAATCAAACAAGCTAAGCGTCAGTATAGAGACAAAGTAGAATCTCAATTCAACGGCTCAGACACAAGAGGTATGTGGCAGGGTCTACAGTCAATCACGGATTACAAAAAGAAAACCAGCCCAGTCACGGACAAGGATGTCTTGCTCACAGGCAGACTAAATAACTTTTTTGCCCGCTTTGAGGACAATACAGTGCCACTGACACGGCCCGCAACTAAAACATGCGGACTCTCCTTCACTGCAGCCGACGTGAGGAAAACATTTAAACGTGTCAACCCTCGCAAGGCTGCAGGCCCAGACAGCATCCCCAGCCGCGCCCTCAGAGCATGCGCAGACCAGCTGGCTGGTGTGTTTACGGACATATTCAATCTATCCCTATCCCAGTCTGTTGTTCCCACATGCTTCAAGAGGGCCACCATTGTTCCTGTTCCCAAGAAAGCTGAGGTAACTGAGCTACACGACTACCGCCCCGTAGCACTCACTTCCGTCATCATGAAGTGCTTTGAGAGGACCATATCACCTCCACCCTACCTGACACCCTAGACCCACTCCAATTTGCTTACCGCCCAAATAGGTCCACAGACGATGCAATCTCAACCACACTGCACACTGCCCTAACCCATCTGGACAAGAGGAATACCTATGTGAGAATGCTGTTCATCGACTACAGCTCGGCATTTAACACCATAGTGCCCTCCAAGCTCGTCATCAAGCTCGAGACCCTGGGTCTCGAACCTGCCCTGTGCAACTGGGTACTGTACTTCCTGACGGGCCGCCCCCAGGTGGTGAGGGTAGGCAACAACATTTCCACCCCGCTGATCCTCAACACTGGGGCCCCACAAGGGTGCGTTCTGAGCCCTCTCCTGTACTCCCTGTTCACCCACGACTGCGTGGCCACGCACGCCTCCAACTCAATCATCAAGTTTGCGGACGACACAACAGTGGTAGGCTTGATTACCAACAACGACGAGACGGCCTACAGGGAGGAGGTGAGGGCCCTCGGAGTGTGGTGTCAGGAAAATAACCTTACACTCAACGTCAACAAAACTAAGGAGATGATTGTGGACTTCAGGAAACAGCAGAGGGAACACCCCCTATCCACATTGATGGAACAGTAGTGGAGAGGGTAGTAACTTTTAAGTTCCTCGGCGTACACATACAGTGCCTTGCGAAAGTATTCGGCCCCCTTGAACTTTGCGACCTTTTGCCACATTTCAGGCTTCAAACAAAAAGATATAAAACTGTATTTTTTTGTGAAGAATCAACAAGTGGGACACAATCATGAAGTGGAACGACATTTATTGGATATTTCTAACTTTTATAACAAATCAAAAACTGAAAAATTGGGTGTGCAAAATTATTCAGCCCCTTTACTTTCAGTGCAGCAAACTCTCTCTAGAAGTTCAGTGAGGATCTCTGAATGATCCAATGTTGACCTAAATGACTAATGATGATAAATACAATCCACCTGTGTGTAATCAAGTCTCCGTATAAATGCACCTGCACTGTGATAGTCTCAGAGGTCCGTTAAAAGCGCAGAGAGCATCATGAAGAACAAGGAACACACCAGGCAGGTCCGAGATACTGTTGTGAAGAAGTTTAAAGCCGGATTTGGATACAAAAAGATTTCCCAAGCTTTAAACATCCCAAGGAGCACTGTGCAAGCGATAATATTGAAATGGAAGGAGTATCAGACCACTTCAAATCTACCAAGACCTGGCCGTCCCTCTAAACTTTCAGCTCATACAAGGAGAAGACTGATCAGAGATGCAGCTAAGGGGCCCATGATCACTCTGGATGAACTGCAGAGATCTACAGCTGAGGTGGGAGACTCTGTCCATAGGACAACAATCAGTCGTATATTGCACAAATCTGGCCTTTATGGAAGAGTGGCAAGAAGAAAGCCATTTCTTAAAAATATCCATAAAAAGTGTCATTTAAAGTTTGCCACAAGCCACCTGGGAGACATACCAAACATGTGGAAGAAGGTGCTCTGGTCAGATGAAACCAAAATTGAACTTTTTGGCAACAATGCAAAACGTTATGTTTGGCGTAAAAGCAACACAGCTGAACACACCATCCCCACTGTCAAACATGGTGGTGGCAGCATCATGGTTTGGGCCTGCTTTTCTTCAGCAGGGACAGGGAAGATGGTTAAAATTGATGGGAAGATGGATGGAGCCAAATACAGGACCATTCTGGAAGAAAACCTGATGGAGTCTGCAAAAGACCTGAGACTGGGACGGAGATTTGTCTTCCAACAAGACAATGATCCAAAACATAAAGCAAAATCTACAATGGAATGGTTCAAAAATAAACATATCCAGGTGTTAGAATGGCCAAGTCAAAGTCCAGACCTGAATCCAATCGAGAATCTGTGGAAAGAACTGAAAACTGCTGTTCACAAATGCTCTCCATCCAACCTCACTGAGCTCGAGCTGTTTTGCAAGGAGCAATGGGAAAAAATGTCAGTCTCTCGATGTGCAAAACTGATAGAGACATACCCCAAGCGACTTACAGCTGTAATCGCAGCAAAAGGTGGCGCTACAAAGTATTAACTTAAGGGGGCTGAATAATTTTGCACGCCCAATTTTTCAGTTTTTGATTTGTTAAAAAGGTTTGAAATATCCAATAAATGTCGTTCCACTTGATGATTGTGTCCCACTTGTTGTTGATTCTTCACAAAAAAATACAGTTTTATATCTTTATGTTTGAAGCCTGAAATGTGGAAAAAGGTCGCAAAGTTCAAGGGGGCCGAATACTTTCGCAAGGCACTGTAACAGACAAACTGAATTGGTCCACCCACACAGACAGCATCGTGAAGAAGGCGCAGCAGTGCCTCTTCAACCTCAGGAGGCTGAAGAAATTTGGCTTGTCACCAAAAGCACTCACAAACTTCTACAGATGCACAATCGAGAGCATCCTTTCGGGCTGTATCACCGCCTGGAACGGCAACTGCTCCGCCCACAACCGTAAGGCTCTCCAGAGGGTAGTGAGGTCTGCACAACGCATCACCGGGGGCAAACTACCTGCCCTCCAGGACACCTACACCACCCGATGTCACAGGAAGGCCATAAAGATCATCAAGGACAACAACCACCCGAGCCACTGCCTGTTCATCCCGCTATCATCCAGAAGGCGAGGTCAGTACAGGTGCATCAAAGCTGGGACCGAGAGACTGAAAAACAGCTTCTATCTCAAGGCCATCAGACTGTTAAACAGCCACCACTAACACTGAGTGGCTGCTGCCAACACACTGACACTGACTCAACTCCAGCCACTTTAATAATGGGAATTGATGGGAAATTATGTAAAATATATCACTAGCCACTTTAAACAATGCTACCTAATATAATGTTTACATACCCTACATTATTCATCTCATATGTATATGTATATACTGTACTCTATATCATCTACTGCATCTTTATGTAATACATGTATCACTAGCCACTTTAACTATGCCACTTTGTTTACATACTCATCTCATATGTATATACTGCACTCAATACCATCTACTGTATCTTGCCTATGCCGCTCTGTACTCACTCATATATCTTTATGTACATATTCTTTATCCCCTTACACTTGTGTCTATAAGGTAGTAGTTTTGGAATTGTTAGCTAGATTACTTGTTGGTTATTACTGCATTGTCGGAACTAGAAGCACAAGCATTTAGCTACACTCGCATTAACATCTGCTAACCATGTGTATGTGACAAATAACATTTGATTTGATTTGATACAATGACATTCTAGACGATTCTGTGCTTCCAACCTTGTGGCAACAGTTTGGGGAAGGCCCTTTCCTGTTTCACTATGACAATGCCCTTGTGCAGGTCCATACAGAAATTGTTTGTCGAGATCAATGTTTAAAAACTTTACTGGCCTGCACAGTGCCCTGACCTCAACCCTATTGAACACCTGCGAGCCAAGCCTAATCTCCCAACATCAGTGCCAAAACCTCACTAATGCTCTTGTGGCTAAATGGAAGCAAGGCCCGCCCAGCAATGTTCCAACATCTAGTGGAAAGCCTTCCTAGAAGAATGGACGCTGCAAAGGTGAATCAACTTCATATTAATGCTCATGATTTTGGAATGAGATGTTCGAAGAGCAGGTGTCTAGAGCTGAAAACAAATTGGCTCCCTCTTTAAAAAGAAGATGGTGAAAAGATTATGAAGGAAAAATACTGGAGTTTTGGTGCAGGTACAGCCAACTAGCCCAAAAATAATATTGCAATATTGTCAAAACGATACGATATGATATATTGTCAGAAATTATTTATTTATATTATTATTTATACCCCCATCACTTAGTCTTTCAGTGTTACTAGAGGAAGTCAAGAAAGGTATTTACTGCGTCTTGGCAAAGGACGCAGAACAAAAATAGCTAAAGGCATAAGAAGATTTACTTTACAGGCCAATCTTTTTTCTTTATGATCTCACCTGCTGTCCTAAGGAGCCCTCACTGGCCAAATGTATTTCCAATTACAATGTGGCCTGTCGCTGGATTGAACCCCGTTGTGAGTGTTGGCCCAGAGATATTGGGTGACTCATCTCACATACAGCTTTATTAAACTCTGCATCGCCCGAGAGAGGGGAGACAGGGCAACAGGACTTGTGGAGGAAAACTGTCTGCATTCAATCTGCACTGAAGATGATTTAAATGACAAAGAATGAAGCTAAAAAAAAGAGAGGGAAAAGGAAGGATTTGTGCGTGTGTGCACACAGTTGCACAGATACATGTAATGTTAATTTAAACTACATGCAACAATTTGGTGCTGGATGAACAAGAATGTTGCTGACTGTATCTTTGAGTCCACATCACTAAGGATTTGTCATAGTCCGGCATCTCGCATCATCTGTCAGCAGCATCTCCAGACTATCAAGCAGACTGCGAGATGTGGTAGTTCGTTTCACGTAGTTCTCGGCCTGTACCGTGAGATGGCGGAGTTAGCCTGACCAGATGAATCCAGGTGAATGCTCTGATTCCTTGTTGATGACACCTGTTAAATCCACTTCAATCAGCATAGATGAAGGGGAGGAGACAGTGTAAATAATCATTTTTAAGCCTTGAGACATGCATTGTGTATGTGTGCCATTCAGAGGGTGAATGGGCAAGACAAAATATTTAAGTGCTTTTGAACGAGGTATTATGTGTATGTGTGCCATGCACACCGATTTGTGTCAAGAACTGCAACGCTACAGGGTTTTTCACGCTCAACA
The DNA here is from genome assembly GCF_057628025.1 of Oncorhynchus mykiss. Taxonomy (NCBI): domain Eukaryota; kingdom Metazoa; phylum Chordata; class Actinopteri; order Salmoniformes; family Salmonidae; genus Oncorhynchus; species Oncorhynchus mykiss. Next base: position 26,599,310 of record NC_143050.1, on the reverse strand, counting down.
GTTTCCTGTGTGTATCAAGAATGGTCCACCACCCAAAGGACATCCAGTCAACTTGACACAACTGTGGGAAGCATTGAAGTCAACATGGTCCAGCAGCCCTGCGGGAAGGCTTTCATCACCTTATCGAGCACATGCCTGATGATTTGAGGCTGTTCTGAGGGCAAAAGGGGGTGCAACTAGCGTTGTATTACCGCCACACCAGCAGTCATGAGTCATGACCGCAGTAAAATTCCAAGTGAGCGTTGAGTCACGTGTCACACTCCTATTACACACTCCAGACATGCTTTGGTAGTATCCAACTTGCTAACGACCATGTCCTAATGGCCTTGTACTCAGGGCTCTATTGTCCCTCTAACTACACTAACATCAATGCAAATACAATCAAAAATCACATCAAACACTCATCCGTATCAGTATCAGGCTTATCAGTATCAGGCTTTTAAAACTTACCTCACTGTGATCCTTAATTTGAAGAAAGAAGAACTGAATGTAAAACATGGCGTTGTGGATGTTGTTTCAAAGTTTAACACAACTAAAAATGGACAGAGCTTTCTAAAGGTGAGGATTATTTCAAAACACCCATAGGCATATTAGAGGTTGTGCTTCGATAGAATAGGCTTTTGAGCTCAAAACCAAAAATTCCATTAATTGAAATTATGATTTTGGCGTTATATATATTATGCATGGCAGAAATTCATAAAACTAATTGAATATGTCTTTGGTACACTATATACTGCAAACAAATATTTTAAAAATAGTAATTGCCTTTGAGTGTGGAGTGCTCAGATACATCCTGTTTCCAATAAACATCCTTGAGATGTTTCTACACGTTGATTGGAATCCACCTGTGGTGAATTCAATTGATTGGACATTATTTGGAAAGTCACACACCTGTCTATATAAGGTCCCACAGTTGACAGTGCATGTCAGAGCAAAAATCAAGCCATGAGGTCGAAGGAATTGTCCGTAGAGCTAAGAGACAGGATTGTGTTGAGACACAGATCTGGGGAAGTGTACCAAAACATTTCTGCAGCATTGAAGGTCCCCAAGAACACAATAGCATCCATTATTCTTAAATTTAATAAGTTTGGAACTATCAAGACTCTTCCTAGAGCTAGCGGCCCAGCCAAACTGTGTAATGGGGGAAGAAGGGCCTTGGTCATAGAGGTGACCAAGAACCTGATGGTAACTCTGACAGAGCTCCAGAGTTCCTCTGTGGAGGTGGGAGAACCTTCCAGAAGGACAACTATCTCTGCAGCACTCCACTAATCAGGCCTTTATGGATGAGTGGCCAGACAGAAGCCACTCCTCAGTAAAAGTCACATGAAACACGATTCTCTTGTCTGATGAAACCAAAATTGAACTCTTTGACCTGAATGCCAAGCGTCACGTCTGAAGGAAACCTGGCACCATCCCTACGGTGAAGCATGGTGGTGGCAGCATCATGCTATGGAGATTTCTTTCAGTGGCAGGGACTGGGAGACGAGTCAGGATAGAGGCAAATATGAACGGAGCAAAGTACAGAAAGATCCTTGATGAAAACCTACTACAGAGCGCTCAGGACCTCAGACTGGGGCAAAGGTTCACCTTTTTGTAACGTCACACCCAAGAAGACTCGAGGCTGTAATGCTGCCGAAGGTGTTTCAACAAAGTACTGTGTAAAGGGTCTGAATACTTATTTACATGTAATATTTCAACAACAAAAAAACTTCTACTAACCCGTTTTTGTATTGTCATTATGGTGCATTGTGTGTAGATTGATAAGAGGAAAAAACAATTGTATTTATTTTAGAAGAAGGCTGTAAAGTATCAAAATGTGGAAAAAGTCAAGGGGTCTGAATACTTTCCGAATGCACCACCATGTGTTTCCCTCTCCTCATCTCTCTCCTTTATTCCTTTCTCGAGCACGAAGAGAGGCTGGCAACAGTTTAGTGAAGTATGTTTCGTAGTGAAAACATCTTACTATCAATGTTCCCGAAGAAATGTAACCTTGTTTCCCAAATTAAGCACGGGGTATCTGTAAGAACAGGGTTGGAGGGCCCATGGCATTCAGAGTTTAGGCGTAATATCACCTGTCGCGCAGCAAGAGCATTTTCCTCCAACAGTGGTTGATGCTTAAAGTGAAATAAGTGTTCTCAAATATATTTCTCAGCAGCTCATATTAAGCCCCTTCCCACACTTAACCAATGCTGGTTAAGTGTGCCTTGAATTCAAAAGAAATGAAATGTATTTATAAAGCCCTTCTAACATCAGCTGATATCTCAAATTGCTATACAGAAACCCAGCCTAAAACCTCAAACAGCAAGCAATGCAGGTGTAGAAGCACGGTGGCTACGAAAAACTCCCTTGAAAAGCCAGAACCTAGAAAGAAACCTATAGAGGAACCAGGCTATGAGGGGTGGCCAGTCCTCTTCTGGCTGTGCCGGATGGAGATTATAACAGAACATGGCCAAGATGTTCAAATGTTCATAGATGACCAGCAAGGTCAAATAATAATAATCACAGTGGATGTTGAGGGTGCAGCAGGTCAGCACCTCAGGAGTAAATGTCAGTTTGCTGTTTATAGCCAATCATGCAGAGTATCTCTACCTCTCCTGCAGTCTCTAGAGAGTTGATAACATCAGGTCTGGGACAGGTAGCACGTCCGGTGAACAGGTTAGGATTCCATAGCCGCAGGCAGAACAGTTGAAACTGGAGCAGCAGCACGACCAGGTGGACTGGGGACAGCAAGGAGTCATCAAGCCAGGTAGTCCTGCGGCATGGTCCTAGGGCTTAGATCCTCCGAGAGAGAAAGAAAGAAAGACAGAAAGAGAGAGCATACTTAAATTCACACAGGACACCGGATAAGACAAATACTATTTGCATGGGTAGGCAGACCATTCCATAAAAATGGAGCTCTATAGAAGAAAGCCCTGCCTCCAGCTGTTTGCTTAGAAATTCTAGGGACAGTTAGGAGGCCTGCGTCTTGTGACCATAGCGTACGTGTAGGTATGTACGGCAGGACCAAATCGAAAAGATAGGTAGGCGCAAGCCCATGTAATGCTTTGCAGGTTAGCAGTAAAACCTTGAAATCAGCCCTTGCCTTAACAGGAAGCCAGTGTAGAGAGGCTAGCACTGGAGTAATATGATCAAATTATTTGGTTCTAGTCAAGATTCTAGCAGCCTTGTTTAGCACTAACTGAAGTTTATTTCGTGCTTTTTCCGGGTAGCCGGAAAGTAGAGCACTGCAGTAGTCTAACCTAGAAGTGACAAAAGCACTTCTGCATCATCTTTGGACAGAAAGTTTCTGATTTTTGCAATGTTACGTAGATGGAAAAAGCTGTCCTTGAAACAGTCTTGATATGTTCGTCAAAAGAGAGGTCACCATCCAGAGTAACTCCAAGGTCCTTCACAGTTTTACTTGAGACGACTGTACAACCATCAAGATTAATTGTCAAATTCAACAGAGGATCTCTTTGTTTCTTGGGACCTAGAACAGGCATCTCTGTTTTGTCTGAGTTTAAAAGTAGAAGATTTGCACCCATCACTTCCTTATGGCTAAAACACAGGCTTTCAGCGAGGGTAATTTTGGGGCTTCACCATGTTTCATCGAAATGAACAGCTGTGTGTCATCCACATAGCAGTGAAAGTTAACATTATGTATCCGAATGACATCACCAAGAAGTAAAATATATAGTGAAAACAACCGTGGTCCCAAAACGGAACCTTGAGGAACACCGAAATTTACAGTTGATTTGCCAGAGGACAAACCATCTACAGAGACAAACTGATATCTTTCTGACAGATAAGATCTAAACCAGGCCAGAACTTGTCCGTGTAGACCAATTTGGGTTTCCAATCTCTCCAAAAGGATGTGGTGATCAATGGTATCAAAAGCAGCACTAATGTCTAGGAGCATGAGGACAGATGCAGAGCCTCGGTCAAGAAATTGGGGGCGTGCTCGGTCCTCCTTTTCCTGTTGTCCACAATAATCTCCTTTGTCTTGATCACGTTGAGGGGGAGGTTGTTATCCTGGCAACACATGGCCAGGCCTCTGACCTCCTCCCTATAGGCTGTCTCATCATTGTCGGTGATCAGGCCTACCACTGTTGTGTCATCGGCAAACTTGATGGTATTGGAGTTGTGCTTTGCCATGCAGTCATGAGTGAACAGGGTGTACAGGAGGAGACTGAGCTCTCACCCGAGGGGCACCCAGGTTGAGGATCAGCGTGGCGTATGTGTTGTTACCTACCCTTTCCACCTGGGGGCAGCCCATCAGAAAGTCCAGGATCCAGTTGCAGAGGGAGGTTTTTGGTTTCAGGGCCCTGAAACCCTTTTTGGTTTCAGGGTCCTGAGCTTAGTGATAAGCTTTTAGGGCACTATGGTGTTGAACTCTGAGCTGTAGTCAATGAAAAGCATTCTCACATAGGTGTTCCTTTTGTCCAGATGGGAAAGGGCAGTGTTGAATGCAATAGAGAGAGCATCATCTGTGGATCAGTTGGGGCTGTTTGCAATTTGGAGTGGGTCTAGGGTTTCCGGGATAATGATGTTAATGTGAGCCATGACCAGCCTTTCTAAGCACTTCATGACTACAGACGTGAGTGCTACGGGTCTGTAGTCATTTAGGCAGGGACTAGGGTGGTCTGCTTGAAACATGTTGGTATTACAGACTCAGTCTGGTTGAAAATATCAGTGAAGACGCTTGCCAGTTGGTCAGTGCCTGCTCGGAGTACACGTCCTGATAATCCGTCTGGCCCTGCGGCCTTGTGAATGCTGACCTGTTTAAAGGTCTTGCTCACATAGGCTACGGGAAGCGTGATCACACTGTCGTCCGGAACAGTTGGTGCTCTCCTGCATGTCTCAGTGTTACTTGCCTCGAAGTGAGCATAGAAGTAATTTAACTCGTCTGGTAGGTTCGTGCCTTCCCTTTGTGGTCTGTAATAGTTTGCAAGCCCTGCCACATCCGACGAGCGTCGGAGCCAGTGTAGTACGATTCAGTCTTAGTCCTGTATTGATGCTTGCCTGTTTGATGGTTCATCGGAGGGTATAGCGGGATTTCTTATAAGCGTCTGGGTTAGAGCCTGATTCACGTAGTCTCCTCTAAACAGTTGACGGTGAGATATGTCTGTTACTGTGAAGCATTTTTTTGTGCTGCAATCTGAGGTGCAGTTATTCTAATGAAATTATCGTCTGCAGTAGAGGTAACTCTGGGTCTTCCTTTCCTGTGGCAGTCCTTGTGATAGCCACTTTCATGTTTTTTTTTTTTTTTTTTTATGGTTTTTGCCACTGCACTTGAAGAGACTTTCAAAGTTCTTGACATTTTCCTGATTGACAGACCTTAATGTCTTAAAGTATTGATAGACTGCCATTTCTCTTTGCATATTTGAGCTGTTCTAGCCAGTATATGGACTTGGTCTTTTACTAAATAGGGCTATCTTCTGTGCACTACCCCTACCTTGTCACAACACAAATGATTTGCTCAAACGCATTAAATTAACTTTTAATAAAGCACCCTTGTTAATTAAACTGCATTACAGGAAGGTGGTTGAGAGAATGCCAAGAGTGTGCGAAGCTGTCATCAAAGCAAAGGGTGGCTAAATTGAAGAATCTCAAATATTGTCACGCCCTGACCTTAGAGATCCTTATTATTGTCTATGTTTGGTGAGGTCAGGGTGTGACTCGGGTGGGAATGTCTGTTTTCTATTTCTTTGTTTTTGGCCGTGTGTGGTTCCAAACTTTTGATTGGTACTGTATTAGTAAAGATTAAATTGAGAATAGTCTGATGGGTGATAATATGATCACTTGATGAGAGGACAGCTGTGTAGCCTGAGGCAAGGAATAGAGTGCAAGCTTTTTTTTGCAATTTTTTCAAATCAACAGCATATAGTTGCACCATGCAGCCCAGTTATGTTTTGATTTCTAAGAAATTCCACGGTTTGTTACATTCCCAACTAAAGTTGCCAAATAACTCTAAATCTAGCGTTTAGGACCGGTTTCAAAATATCACTTTTACGCTCTTCATATGCACACTCTCTTTACAATGGGAAAAATATCCTATCTATTATTATTCAGCTGAGTTCAATTATATTATTCTTACTATAATATCATATAATATAGAATAATAGCAAGGGACTTATAAGCATATTTTGTCGGCTAAATGAACAAGCCTAGAGCCTAAAGGATGGAGCATAGCCAGATAACATACAGTAGGCCAACTCATCTTTTCTTCTGAAATACATTTTCTCCATATCATAGACCTGACTAAAATAAATAATGGATTTATTGTGATGGTGTATATTAAATAGATTTATTAGACTTTTTAAATGTAGGCCTGGAGATGCTAAATGTATTATTGTTGATTAACGGACCGGAATACTTTTGCGTGACAATAACCTGCTGGCAAAATGTCATGGCTGTTACAGCCCTAGCTGCAACTCAATATTAGGAAGGTGTTCCTAATGTTTAGTACACTCAGTGTAGTTCATTAATTTAACACAATACATCCAATGCCTGTGAACTGGTTGCATCACACTAATGAACAGTGGAAAATGAGCAGCACTGAAATTCCATTAAACAACCGTAGAAAATTAAAGTCAACTGTAAATCAGCTGACTTTTTTTTCAGTGCATTTCACATAGATAGTCTTTTTTTCCTTTGCTAGCTTTCACCTTGGGGTTTGGATAGGTATTTTCAGATGGCCATTTGGGTAAACAAGGCCTGACTGGAAAGTAGCTTGACTAGCCCTACAAAAAGTTTCAGATGGCTGACATTAAGGAAAGAACTGAGGGCTATGGCCCTGCTTCAACTATCTGACAACATCTTGACTGAATCTAGAGTCATAGTCATTGTTGGACGAGAGCTTCAATGGAGTCCATTTATTTTGGGGTATTTTGGGATTATCTAGCAAAGTGCACAGACATTAGGCTTAGCGTGCATTGTGTGGTGTAAACAACCCTACATTAATACCAGCTGATTACCACTATCTGTGTATTATTTTGTGGCTGAAAGGTTTCTGAGCAAAAAGTTTGTTCATAGTTTGCGGAATGTGCCCAGAGAGAAATGTAAAATCTAGACTGTATTACCATTGTATTACCATTACCATTAAACAGATTGATTAAACAGATTGATTTGTCTAATGACCAAGTAGATTTTTTTTGTGTCAAATCTCAGACCGATTTAGATGAATATCATACCCATCTACCAACATACTCAATGTTACTTCCTCATTTCCACAAATCTCTCAATTATCATTACATTTTGCTTTATTGGCTATTGGAACAATGTTTTTCACAAGGAATATTTTTTTTGCCAAATCAAGAAATTGCAGGTGGACCTACATTCCAAATGCAGACTCCAGTAATAGGCATGCACTCATCCATTGTGTGCCTTCAAAGATATGAACTACATTTTTTTTTGTGTATGTATTCCAGTCTCCATAGCAATGATAGCTCTCCCAGAGTTTTGGCTTGGGCGCTAAGAAAACAGACAACCTCGTAATCCCTGGTGGTTAATATGTAAATTCACAGACAATGGCTCTCCCCCTCTTATTAAAATTAGGGAATGGGGGCAGTTGAGGTCATAGGAAGTCTTTAGACATTGCGATAGCAGTGAGGGAATGGGCTATTCTACTACTGCTGACATGGTTCTGTTTCATCCTGGCCTTGAACACACAACCGCAGTGTGCAACAGTAACTTTGAGGTTTAATGAAAAGGGGAGGAAGCTTTTCCTCAGTCTGAGGCCCGTGAAGGGGAGGATGATGTCAGGTTGGGTTTCTGTGGTATTGTTTAACATGCTCACCACCAGGGTCAATAAACGGAATTGGGGGGCAGTCAAAACAATGGATTCCAAAACAGGAAGACTGGGACTAACAGGAAATGCCATTTTTTCATGTGCAGTTTTTTGTGTGTTTTCTTTGGCTGTTGCGTTAGAAGGGTAAAATTACCATATTTGGAATTAGTTTCAGTACCACCAGTGGTAGAGGAACTGTATCTTCTGCATTGTGTCCTTAGACTGTTATGAGAGAGTTAGTGTAAGGATCAGCGCAAATTCATTACCTGAATGCAGACCCTGTATGTAATAGAAAACATCAAAAACAAAGTATATGATACTGTACACGCAATGGCATAAAAGTACAACATGGTTTAACTTCCTTTAACTTAAATCCTAGAGATCCTCTGTAGCTCAGTTGGTAGAGCATGGCAGTTGAAATGCCAAGATAGTAGATTAAATTTCCAGGACCATCTATACTTAAAATGTATGCACACATGACTAAGTCACTTTGGATAAAAGTGTCTGTTAAATGACATTTATTATTATTATTGTAGTGAAGTAAAATTGTATATACTGGATGCATATTGTACCTTACATGTGACCTGTGATAAGACTATGAACCAAGTTGATTAAAACTGAATATCTGACTCCAAAAATATGATTTAGCAATGGGGAAGCAGGACTATTGTTGAGATTAGCTAACTAAAATCAAGAAATGGTCATGACAAGTGAATACAAAACGCAAATATTGTTTAATAACTTTTTTAAATGTACAAGGCATTACTGGCATTAACAAATTATTCATAATCTAGGCATGATCAGAGAGGGAGGGAGAAGTCATAACCTAAAAGGCCATGCCCCAATAGTCCATGAGGAGGAGATGGAGAGAGACAGTGTAGGGGTCTCACCAGAGCAGGTCAGGAACAAAGATTAAGAGACAATGAATGGGAGACCCACTTTAAAACATCTGACTGTTTGGATTCAGACATGGGGCATTAGATCAACGATTGGCAGGCTGTCTTTCTTTTGAATAGATCTGAGCATTGAGATGATTGTATTTTAACTACTAGCCATCTGATCTGAAAAGACCTAGTAAGCAGCATGGTGAGGGAGCTATCTATAGTCTTTTCAGGACACCCTAAATGGTCTTTCCCACTGTCACAAAGAATATAAAATATATTTCAGAATGATTATTGACCTTTATCTCTTAAATTGTCATGGATTTAGCTGTTGGTCTCTCCACTAAGCTTTTCAGGCCTTTTGCAATGTGGAAAATGTGGCTGTCAAGCAGACAATGGGAAAGAGGATCATTTTTGACAGTAAGTTGAACCTAACAGTATTCTTGGTAACAGGGAAGGGTGTACCTAGAGGACCACCATAACCACTACAGCCTACATATTTCTAGATGTTTAAACACATTGGTGAATTATTTTACACATGGAGGATGATGACACATTTCAAGTCTTGTCGGTCCATAACAAAGTGCATAAGCTGGAAACCAAAGCTTGGCTCATCAATCATTCAATATCCAAGGGATAGCCTAATCAGCTCATTGATCATTTCCAGCTTCCCATGCACAATGAACATTCAGGAATTAGATCATTTTAATGGGATATTTATACAAACCATGGTGGTAAACATTCTCTGTGGCCCTGGGGTGACACAGCAGTGTAGGACACCACACACCTTCACACCCTCTGGGTCTGGGCCTTAGGGAGGGCATAAGACGATTGTGGGAAGATGACAGCCCTAAATATGACATAATATAGACACGGAACTTGATGTTGTACAGTGTTATGATATTGGCTTTAGCTTGTGGTTGTACTTTGCTGGTAACAAAATACTATATGACTGTATGACAGTGTTGCACGTCTAATTCTAGACCGTTCATGAATTCAATTGACTAGACAGTGCTCGACTGTCAGAAGAAATATGTTGTATACTGTTGTATCACATCCTATGTTTGTCCTAAATGTTCACAAAGACATAAACATGAAGGCCATTAACACTGACCATGTCATGCTAGTTAGTTCAAGTTAAGTTAGTTCTAAATATTTCAAAAACTAAAAGCATTGTATTTGGTACAAATCATTCACTAAACCATAAACCTCAACTAAATGTTGTAATGAATAATGTGGAAATTGAGCAAGTTGAGGTCACTAAACTGCTTGGAGTAACACTGGACTGTAAACTGTCATGATCAAAACATATTGATGCAACAGTAGCTAAGATAATAATGCTCTGCTCTGCCTTCTTAACAACACTATCAACAAGGCAGGTCCTACAGGCCCTAGTTTTGTCACACCTGTACTACTGTTCAGTTGTGGCCAGGTGCCACAAAGAGGGACTTAGGAAAATTGCAATTGGCTCAGAACAGGGCAGCACGGCTGGCCCTTAGATGTACACAGAGAGCTAACATGAATAATATGCATGTCAATTTCTCTTGACTCAAAGTGGAGAGATTTACTTCATCACTACTTGTATTTGTGAGAGGTATTGAGATGTTGAATGCACCGAGCTGCATGTTTGTACCACCCATGCATACCCCACAAGACATGCCACCAGACATGCCACACTTCACAGTCCCCAAGTCCAGAACAGACTATATGAGGTGCACAGTACTACATAGAGCCATTACTACATGGACCTCTATTCCACATCAAGCAAACAGTAAAATCAGATTTAAAAAACAGATAAAAATACACCTTATGGAACAGCGGGGACTGTGAAGCAACAGACACATAGGCACAGACACATTCATACACACACACAATAACATATGCACTACACACACACAATAACATATGGATTTTGTGCTGTAGATATGTGGTAGTAGATTAAGGGCCTGAGGGCACACACTTAGTGTGTTGTGAAATCTGTTGTGAATGTATTGCAATGTTTTTAAAATTGTATAACTGCCTTAATTTGGTTGGACCCCAGGAAGAATAGCTGCTGCCTTGGCAGAAACTAATGGGGCTCCATAATAAATACAAACAGAAACACAAGTGGTGAAAATACACAAACACCGCATGTGCCTTGTATCTGTTTATCAGATTTAATAAATCCAATAGATAACGAAATTCCTTGCTGTCAATCTTTATTTGCACATGTGGTTCTTTGTACATTACATTTATTTGTAGACTGTTTGTATTGTTGTGTTTCTTTCTTTCAAAGAACTCTTGTTTTTTTGTTATGCTCAAATGTCATTCAAAATAATAAATCAAATGCATGTCCATGTATGTGTACCCAATGTATATGAAACCAGGGTTTCTAAGCTATAGAGGTAATGCTAGACCACCCCTGCTAAGCTTAAAAGTTCTCTGGCCAGCCAGCGAGGGGAGGTAGGGGTTAAAATGAAGAGCACATTGGAACTGGTCCTCTCCTTAGGAGCCAATGTGTTTCCAATCACCTTAGTCTATTTGTAGGCTCTTACCTGATGGGCCAATCTTTGATTTCATAAGACGCTACTCACCCTGACTCCCTCAGTGTTCCGAGGCTGATGACCGACACGGGCACTAGAGCACTGTAAAAACACATTGGGTTACATAACAATTTAGTTAGTAAGTAGACCCGTATGAGGAATATAATAGCAAAGTCTCCCAGGAAGAAGATATGGTAATCTCTTTAAATGGTTGGTATTACATTGATTGGGTCTTATTTGGAGAGCTTTAAATGAGATCTCTGGCTTTTCCCAGGATGTGGACATTACTGGAGGGCCAATATGGAATAGTGTACTTGTATACATTTTTATAAGGTTTTGTGCTAATGCTCCACAATGGTGATTGTTTCTCAGGACTAATTGGTTGGAGAGACTATCTTGATCACACTTTCATTATGTAACAACTGACTGTTTATCACAGTTTGACCCAGCACTTCCCCATTTATCAGAAAAATAGCAATATACATCCGCTGTGACCACATGTTAAGGTAAAGAGAGAGTGAATGTGCATACCCAGGATATATTGTTCTGTACATAATTGTATGTTATTGTAGTGTTACTTCCTGAGAAATAACTTAATTTATATGGGAGTTATACACATTTCTGATATGCCTAGTTTCCTGAAACGGGTCACATATGTCGCAAGTCACGACTTCGTTAAGTGTATGACGTTATTATTCATATCCCAGATTCGATTGTTTTGCTAGTTATAGCCTAATGTTAGCTAGCTAACATTGAACCTGGTTGGTTAGCTCCCAGCAGATTCATGCAGGATAGTAACGACATGATTTGGCACTATGTTCATTGTTGTTTAACTAGCTAACGTTAGCTGGCTGGCTCGTTAGCTAACTTTACGTGGTGGGTGTGATCTTAAACGTTGTTTAACTAGCTAGGTTCATTGTTTAACTAGCTAGCTAGCTACATGTCTTAAGCTAAAGTGTACAACACCTGTTGAATATGGCCGGTGTTAGTAAACGTTGGCAAAAAGTGTTGTGAAATTGTTGTCAGCTGGTACGACTGTTTTCGTGTTATCCAGAGGTAAACAAATGATCGGCCAGAGCGTCAAGTATGTGATCCGAGAGCGAAACGGGATGGGTGGGGCTAAAGCTTAAGAGGTTTTGAACGATGCTGAATGGGTGTAACCTTACTTTGCTACCTGCCAACTTAACCGTTTTACTTTTTAATTACCGTTTATATTTTTAGTTTTTCCCTCGCTCAACTTTTTTCATTCAACTTTTTCACTCCGGATGCTTTATCTGGACATGGTTCGTCAGGACCTCCACCAGCCGAAGCTGAGTAGTAACAATAACATGATTTCTTCTAATTGAAGTCGCTGTTCTCATAATATACAGGAGAACGATCGCCTTGCGGCGAGGATAGCTGTGCTACTAGCCCAGCTTCAGACGCAATCGTTAGGCAATGGTAATTTCAGTGTAGGAAAGGATGAAACAGCGTCTGTGCCACCAGTAAGTACAGATTGTAACGTTAGTATAAATCCCCTCGCACAGTCCCCGCAGCCGGACAATTTTCTCATGGCTTCTGGAAGGAAATGCTGTAGGAATGCTCAACCGGTGTCACTCATTCAGCCGACAGAAACTTTCAACCGGTTCTCCCCATTAAATAGAGTCGGAGTCGGAGGCCGAGCCTTTTCTGGTCTCTACACCTCCCGTTATGGGGTCTGAGACGCCGAAGCCTCCCAACATTAGCTCTGACAAATTGAAAACCCTAGTCATTGGCGACTCCATTACCCGCAGTAGTAGATTTAAAACAAATCATCCATTGATCCTACACTGTTTACCAGGGGGCAGGGCTACCGACGTTAAGGCTAATCTGAAGATGGTGCTGGCTAATGCTATAACTTGCGAGTGTAGAGAGTATAGGGATATTGTTATCCACGTCGGCAGCAACGATGTTAGGATGAAACAGTCATAGGTCTCTAAGCACAACATAGCTTCAGTGTGTAAATCAGCTAGAAAGATGTGTCGGCATCGAGTTATTGCCTCTGGCCCCCTCCCAGTTAGGGGGAGTGATAAGCTCTACAGCAGAGTCTCACAACTCAATCGCTGGTTGAAAACTGTTTTCTGCCCCTCCCAAAAGATAGAATTTGTAGATAATTGGCCCTCTTTCTGGGACTCATCCATAACAGGACCGAGCCTGGCCTATTGAGGAGGGACGGACTCCATCCTAGCTGGAGGGGTGCTCTCATCTTCTCTACAAACATAGACAATGGGTGCAGGCCAGGCAGCAAGCTGTTAGCCAGCCTGCCAGCTTAGTGGAGTCTGCCACTAGCACAGTCAGTGTAGTCAGCTCAGCTATCCCCATTGAGACTGTGCCTCGACCTAGGTCGGGCAAAACTAAACATGGCGGTAATCGCCTTAGCAATCTCACTGGAATAAAGACTTCCTCCATTCCTGCCATTATTGAAAGAGATTGTGATACCTCAAATCTCAAAATAGGGATACTTAATGTTAGATACCTCATTTCCAAGACAGTTATAGTGATTGAACTAATCACTGATCAAAAACTTGATGTAATTGGCCTGACTGAAATACGACTTAAGCCTGATGAATTTACTATGTAAAATGAGGCCTCAACTCCTGGTTACACTAGTGACCATATCCCCCGCGCGTCCCGGAAAGGTGGAGGTGTTGCTAACATTTATGATAGGAAATTTCAATTTACAAAAACAAATGACATTTTTGTACCGTGCAGTATCGAAGAGCTGCTTGATCATCCTATTTTTCCAACTTAATTGAGGAGACTAAGAACAATCCAACATTTATTTTTGATACTGTCGCAAAGCTAACTAAAAAGCAGCATTCCCCAAGAGAGGATGGCTTTCATTTCAGCAGTGATAAATTCATGAACTTCTTTGAGGAAAAGATCATTAGAAAGCAAATTACGGACTCCTCTTTAAATCTGCATATTCCTCCAAAGCTCAGTTGTCCTGAGCCTGCACAACTCTGCCAGGACCTAGGATCAAGGGAGACAGAAGTGTTTTAGTACTATATCTCTTGGACCATATTCCAACTAAACTGCTGAAAGAGCTCCTTCCTGTGCTATGAAACTTAAGTCTGGTTTTAGACCCCATCATAGCAGAAAGACTGTACTTGTGAAGGTGATAAATTATATTTTAATGGCGTCAGACCGAGGCTCTGCATCTGTCCTCGTGCTCCTAGACCTTAGTGCTGCTTTTGATACCATCGATCACCACATTCTTTTGGAGAGATTGGAAACCCAAACTGGTCTGCGCGGACAAGTTCTGGCCTAGTTTAGATTTGATCTGTCGGAAAGATAGCTTGTAGCGTCATAACAAAGAAGACTCAAGGCTGTAATCACTGAGTAAAGGGTCTGAATACTTATGTTATATTTCATTTTAATTGTTTTTGCTTTGTCATTATGGGGTATTGTGTGTAGACTGTATTAACAAGCGAACCTCTCATGAAGTCATTGGGGTCCAGTGTGTTGTAAACCACACTGCTCTCTCCCTCATCCATCTGAAATGAAACACACAACTGTTTAATAGGCCTGTATTACATGCTTCCATTAATTAATCAACTTGTTAGGGTCGACAACATCCGCTGAAAAGGCAGAGAGCGAAATTCAAAAATATGTTTTAGAAATATAGAACTTTCATACATCCACAAGTGCAATCCACCAAATTAAAACTTAACTTCTTTGGGATAGGGGGCAACATTTTCACTTTGGGATGAATAGCGTGCCCAGAGTAAACTGCCTCCTACTCAGTCCCAGATGCTAATATATGCATATTATTATTAGTATTGGATAGAAAACACTCTGAAGTTTCTAAAACTTCACTTACATTTGATGATCTTCATCAGAATGCTCTCCCAGGAATCCCAGTTCCACAACAAATGTTTGTTTTGTTCGATAAAGTCCATCATTTATGTCCAAATACCTTCTTTTGTTTGCGCGTTTAGTAAACAAATCCAAACTAAAGTTCAGACAAAGTTCAAAAAGTTATATTACAGTTCATAGAATCAATCTTAGGATGTTTTTAACATACATCTTAAATAATGTTCCAACCGGAGAATTCCTTTGTCTTTAGAAATGCAATGGAATGCAGGTCGCTCTCACGGGTGTGCGTGTGATCAGCTCATGACCTTCTGCCAGACCTCTGGTTGAAACAACTCTCAAGCCTAAAACAACGTTCTAAAGACTGTTGACATCTAGTGGAAGCCTTAGGAAGTGCAATAGGACCCCATTGACACTGCACATTCGATAGGAAATGAGTTTAAAAAACTACAAAGATTTCCCACTTCCTGCTTGGATTTTTCTCAGGTTTTCGCCTGCCATATGAGTTCTGTTATACTCACAGACATCATTCAAACCGTTTTCTATCCAAATCTACTAATAATATGCATATATTAGCTTCTGGGCAAGCACCCTATCCCAAACAGGTTTTAATCCACTAGTTAATAAGTGTGAATAACAGTGTTGCCAGTGCACCCACTCCGTGGATGATGACATAGGCAGTGTGAAACATAAGGGTGCGGTCACACCAGCAGGGGCAGTGATTGTTCATTTACTGGGTTGGTTTAGAGTGGTCCTCACTCTAGGGGTAACTGACAAGCAGATGGACACACACAGACAGTCAAGTAAAACTCCTAAAACAGTTGTTATAGTGACAGGGCTGCTAGGGATGATGCTTACCTGGGTGAAAACAGGATATCATGCTCAGGCATGAGATCTCTCTCTCTGATGAGACCATTCATCTTCACTGCCAGAGCTCTCCTCATTTAATGAGATGGAGCTGTCCCTACGACCAGCAATTAGGGACGTAGCTGAGAGGGTTTCGCAAGTTAGATAGGCTAACTTCAACAGAATCCATTACCTGAGTAATTGCAGTTATTAAATCAATTCAAATTATTTGCTTGCTTAATGTATTAGCTCAGTTCGGAAGGAAACATGATGGCAGGTTTAAGATTGATACCAACTAAATAATAAACATGGTCTAGAGTCAGAGAATCAAATAGCGTTGGAACATTTTGGAAAGATTCTTAAAACTGCTTCATGACTGTATACCTCTGCTGTGCCTTTTAACAAGAACCAAACACTCACAGAAAGGTTTTCTCCATATTCTCTGCCAAGCACCTATCTTCATCAATCAGGTTTGTACACAGTTCAATAAAAAACAATTGATGCATTGAAAATCAGAGGACAAATCAGGCATGAATGTCTGTCATATAGTTAATAAGACATACAGTTGAAGTCGGAGGTTTACATACACCTTAGCCAAAAACATTTAAACTCAGTTTTTCACAATTCCTGACATTTAATCCTAGTAAAAATTCCCTGTCTTAGGTCAGTTAGGATAACCACTGTATTTTATTAATGTGAAATGTCAGAATAATGGTAAATAGAATTATTTATTTCAGCTTTTATTTCTTTCATCATATTCCCAGTGGGTCAGAAGTTTACATAAACTCAATTAGTATTTGGAAGCATTGCCTTTAAATTGTTTAACTTGGGCCAAAGTTTCGGATAGCCTTCCATAAGCTTCCCACAATAAGTTGGGGAATATTGTCCCATTCCTCCTGACAGAGCTGGTGTTACTGAGTCAGGTTTGTAGGCCTCCTTGCTCGTACACGCTTTTCAGTTCTGCCCACACATTTTCTATAGGATTGAGGTCAGGGCTTTGTGATGGCCACTCCAATACCTTTACTTTGTTGTCCTTAGGCCATTTTGCCACAACTTTGGAAGTGTGCTTGGGGTCATTGTTCCTTTGGTAGACCCATTTGACCAAGCTTTAACTTCCTGACTGATGTCTTGAGATGTTGCTTCAATATATCCACATCATTTTCCTGCCTCATGACGCCATCTATTTTGTGAAGTGCACCAGTCCCTCCTGCAGCAAAACACCCCCAACAACATGATGCTGCCACCCCCGTGCTTTACGTTTGAGATGGTGTTCTTCGGCTTGCAAGCATCCCCCTTTCTCTTCCAAACGTATTGAATGTCATTATGGCCAAACAATTATATTTTTGTTTCATCAGACCAGAGGACATTTCTCCAGAAAGTACGATCTTTGTCCCCATGTGTAGTTGCAAACCATAGTCTGGCTTTTTTATGGTGGTTTTGGAGCAGTTGCTCCATTCTTGCTCAGCGATATAGGACTTGTTTTACTGTGGATATAGATACTTTTGTACCTGTTTCACAAGGTCCTTTGCTGTTGTTCTGTGATTGATTGAATACTTCCTGAATGCACTGTAAAACAGGATAAATGAACGAGAAGGGAAAGTTAGCTTCTTCTCAATGTGAAGAGCAGTGCATGAAGGCAGTAGCAACACTGAACATCTCCCTCTAGTGGTAGCACTAAATATTGACACTCCAGCGGGAAAATATGGAATTTATTCTCTATGATTTTAAAAACAGAAGGAGAACTTTATTTTTTTTTATATCCAAACATTGAATTAACCAAAACTGTCTATCTATGCATTCAAAATAAATGTGAGGGTGCATGCTTCTCATCTGAAATAGTGTGTGAGCCATACAGCAATCTGAATAGCAAATTATTTCATAAATACAGCCATGCAAATGCACATGCAGCCTTTAAAAACCCATAACAGTCTGACGTTTTCCGTGGGTATAATCAGGACCAATATGTAACGTTATGAAATCAAGTTTCTGTGACGCATTGAGGTGGTAAGGAAGATTACCCAATGTGGTGGCTATGCTATTACCTTCAGATTATGTTGCCAAAACGTTGTGGGAAAGTAATGTCATTACCAAAAATTACCAATCCCTTAAATCAGGGTTGGTCATGGTTACGTAATGTGTTTGATGGGAAAGAACAAGATGGTTGTCCTTGTGTCACCTTCAGTGAACCTCATGATACTTTGCACTATGTCTTGATATATTTAGTGGATACTTTCAAGTGTTTGTTGTATTATCAGATGTGTGGGATACCTTTAGAAAAATTGAGTGAACACAGATTGCCAATTTATGTTGACAGGGAGGCACACAAATACTAATAGTTCATTACACGAATACTGTAATTGATTCTAGTCCATCAACAAGAGGTGAAACAGTTGGCAGGAGTGATGGTGCTTGTGCATGTCCCATTGATCTAGATAAAGAACACTGTAGCACTGGGGTGTCAAACATGCGGCCCAATCTGGCCTGTGGGTGGTTTGAGCAAAAATACATATTAATACAAATAAATCAAATGGGGGGCGGGGGGAGAATTCAATATCATTTAAAATGACTAAAACCAATTCGAAACTGTAGAAATGATAATGGACCTACATTCATAGTTTCTTGACTGTGTGAAGCTGACTAATAATCACTGAAATGAAAGCTAGACAGTCAGGGAGCATACTTTATTTTTTTTTAAATGATGGATAGAGGACTATTTCTTGCTAATTTTGACGGCAAGGAAATATAACCAATTTTCAGTGCTGTCCTCCGGACCTCGTTGAAGACCGACTGCGGCCCCTGGGATACAATTAGTTTCACACCCCGCTGTACTTTTACCATGCTCAAAAATAGTCCATGGATTTACTTTTTAAATAGACAATCTACAGTCCTTCCTTTGCCCTCCATACATTTCCACTTTTGCAAGTGAAACCCATTTTGGGGCATGTTTTTGCAAGACAATGGACCTAGATCTGGCCATGCCTGTTATCTGTGTCAATGTTCATTTAGCCTACATTGTAAGACTTCACGAGCAGCACAATGTCCAATGATGCATGGTGCGTTTGAGCATGCTGCCAAGGTCTGCCATCTCGCTAACTAATGTAGGGCAGAGGGAGAAAATAGCATCCTTGTTGGCAGCCACTTGAAGGAACATTACCATGAAAGTAGGTTGAAAAGAGGTCGTCGGAACCTTGATAGCTGTTACAATGGGACAAATAATCTCTGTGAAAGTAACCAATCAAGGTGCAAGTTAGGGGGTATTGCAGGTATATCAGAGAAGGTATGATTACAATCACTTGTGTGAGGCCATGGCCTGGCTGTTCTCTGAAACCAGCATGATTGAAAAGAATTACACAGTGAGGAACTGAATATCCCTATCTACATTCACAGAATATAGGCTTATTCCAAGGTCCAACAATCAAGTATTTGCCCCGGTCGCCCAGGTAACTGGATTCTGCCAATCAATCATTCAATCAAAAAGTATAGAGAACTTGTGGGTGTTGATCATTGGATTTAATGGACTCCTGATTCAAAGGTCGATGTGAGGGTGGATTCAAGTAATTTACGGTAAGTCACAGTGCAAAATAGCCCACTTAATATAACTGTCAATATAACTGTCAGAGAGAGGAGGTTGGTGGTACCTTAGTTGGGAAGGACGAGCTTGTGGTAATGACTGGAGCGGTATGAGCGGAATGGCATCAAATACATCGTTTCCATGGTTTCCATATGTTTGATGCCATTCCATTTGTGCCGTTCCAATTATTATTAATTAATTTAATTAATTAATTATTCCATTATTAAGAGCCATCCTCCCTTCAGCAGCCTCCACTGATGCAAATTCACTCTAGGTAGCGCCACACTTGACCATACAATGAGTTACACCTACCTTGGTCTGAACATTTCAGCATCAGGGAGTTTCATCATGGCAGTGAATTAAGAAAAAGCTCAAAGAGCTCTCTATGCGATAAAACTGATATTTTACAATATAGCCATTCCAATTAGAATTTGGTGCAAAATATTTAATAGTATTAGCCAGGCCATTGCACTGTATGGATGTGACATATGGGGTCCACTCAGTCATCATAGCTACACTAAATGGGACAAGCATCCTATGTGCAGAATATTGTTTTAATATTCTAAACATCCAAAGGAAAACACCAACAAATGCATGTAGGGCAGAATTAGTCTAGTTTCCATTGACAAAGAAAACGTCCAAAAAAAGATTGCTACATTTCTTAATGCATGTAGTCCTGAAGACACACTTCAATATGAAGCTCTGATGAAATGAACCCTGGTGATGAGACTGAGATTATCGTACCACCCAACATACAGGCTCATGACAGCACTGTGTACCAACCACCAATTAGACCAGCATCACGCAGACATGCCTTCGCTGTGAGCATTCTTATACATGGTACTGGGAGGACACTTGAATCAGGTTGGTGACATTTGACCTGGTCAAAGGTCAAAACAGTTTCGGGTTTTGTCCCAATTCACCTTCATAACCTATAGCCTGGGGGACCAGTCTGATTGCTCTGTTTACCATGCCACTTCACATATCATGATAATTGAAGTGAAATAGAAAGGTGAATGCAGCAATCAGGTTGGTTCCACCATGTTAATCATAACCACCATTAATACTGTAATCTGTGTTTGTGTGTCACCGACCAGTATCTTTCATGAAGGGCCAGGAGTTGCTCTTCGCTGCAATGCTTATCAATGGGGTGCTGACAAAGGCCTTACCTTCAGCCTCACTTCTTGCCTGCTCACCAACGGTCGTTGATGGGGAGACCAGAATTAGGTAGGTTTAGCCTGACCTGTTCAAACGTCAACATTCAACATACACTATTGGTAATATACTGAACAAAAATAGAAACGCAACATGCAACTATTTCATTGATTTTATTGAGTTATAGTTCATATGAGGAAATCAGTCAAATGAAATTAATTCATTAGACCCTAATCTATGGATTTCACATGACTGGGAATAGAGATGCATCTGTTGGTCACAGATAACTTTTTTTGTTTTTAAATTGGTCGCACAATGGGCCTCAGGATCTCGTCACTGTGCATTCAAATTGCCATCGATAAAATGCAATCGTGTTCGTGGTCTGTAGGTTATGCCAGCCCATACCATAACCCCACCGCCACCATGGGGCACTCTGTCCCCAAGGTTGGCATCAGCAAACTGCTCACCCACACAACGCCATAAATGTGATCTGCGGTTGTCAGGCCAGTTGGACGTACTACCAAATTCTCCAAAACGACTTTGGAGACAGCTTATGGTAGAGAAATTAACATTCAATTTCTCTGGCAACAGCTCTGGTGGGCATTCCTGCAGTCAGCATAACAATTGTACGCTCCCTCAAATTTGAGACATCTGTGGCATTTTGTTGTGTCACAAAACTGCACATTTTAGAGTGGCCTTATTGTCCCCAGCACCAGGTACCGCTGTGTAATTATCATGCTGTTTAATCAGCTAATTGATATGCCACACCTGTCAGGTGGATGGATTATCTTGGCAAAGGAGAAATGCTCACTAACAGGGATGTAAACAAATGTGTGCACAGAATTAGATTTTGCTATCTTTTATTTCAGCTCATGAAACATGGGACCAACACTTTACATGTTGTTTATATTTTTGTTCAGTCCTGTATTAGTGGGCTGATATTGCCTACTGTAGCGCGGCTCTGTGTGTATGTGTTCACAAATGCATCTATGGAGCCAGCACTTGGAGATTTGCAAGATGATGTGATGGAGTCCAGACTGACTTGATACCAATGTCTCTGAATGGAGAGAGACCTGGCACTCGGCATAAACATTTTACTAGACACAACTTTTACTTGTATCTTTTTTTATTATTGAATGGTTTCAGTCAATATGGAAATTGAGACGATACTGAGAAACCCTGTGTATTCTGCATCAGGATCAGGGAACTCCTGTTATATATGGGACACCACACTGTCACGAATATCACCGATGGTTGCTACCCTTCCTGTTCGGGTGGCGCTCGGCGGTCGTCGCTGCCGGTCTACTAGCTGCCACCAATCCCTTTGTCCTTTTCGTTTGTTTTTGTCTAATTGTTTTCACCTGTTCCTTGTTGGGGTTTTGGGGTGGGTATTATTTAAGTTTGTTCAGCCCGCTTGTGGTTGTGCGGGCTTGTTGTTATTGTACGTAGGTGGTATATTGTTGATTTTGGGTTTTCGCTGTCCGGTTTATGTAACAGTGGTATTTGGGTTGTGTTGCGCCTGTGTTTTGGCTTCACCCATTTTTGTACCTGTTCCTGTTTACTGAGGACATTAAAGCGTTTTTTCCCATGAAACTTCTGCTCTCTGCGCCTGACTCCACACCCATCTCCCTCCCGACGTTACACACACAGGAAGGTATGACCACTGACATGTTTGCCAAGGTAGCCATACTACTGTCGTGTCTTTGGCTATGCCGGATTAAGTGATATGAAATGCTATTCTATACAATTATTTCTCCTTAATTAATATCACCTGATTGAGCTAATCATGTAAATGTAATTAACTAGAAAGTCGGGGCACCACAAAATAATATTTATAGAGCTGTTATCTTCTGAATAAACTCTTAAAGACCTGGCAATATTTTACATCAATAGCAGTCAATATTATTCGTCACCTTATTTCAGTCTCATCTGAAAGTTGTAAATTCTTGGTTATCTTCACGAACCCTGGCTAACAATTTGAATCAGCAATACAAAATTGGATGTAATTATTTATTTACTAAATACCTAACTAATCACACAGAATTACATATACACAGAATTAATCATACCTTTATTACAAATTACATCATAAAGGAAAACGTCCCTAGCGGACAGAACAGATATGACAGCTGGTTACACTAAAGAAAAGGGGCTGGGTTTGAGTGAAAGAGCGGGAAGACTTGAGGAACAAAGGGAGAAGCCTTGCTATCGTAAATACAGTATTTTAATTACCGCCCATTTGGAAAAGGAAAATGCAATAAATATTTACTCTGAGCTGCGCTTCGGTAGGTTGGTGGTAGATGGAAGGCTTTGTTGACCAACAGAGTCCTTTGAAGAATGTCTCTGCTGGTAAATTGGAGACGTTGTAGTAACGTTGTTGCGTGGTAGACGGGATACTCTGTCTGTTCTTTCCTAGCCCACATTTGTAGCTGCTGTTGCTAACTCAACGGCTAGGAGGTATCACTTCTGTAGTGAATAAGAGTTCAAAGTTCATACCATTCGCAACCAAAGCTCAGGTTGGCTTCGTTCTGTAGTTATTATCTGAACCATTCTGACATCGGATCGTCATCCTAATGTACACGTAACAGCTGACATGTTAGTCCTTTTAATGCAGGGACCTTCGCCGTTACATATTCATCAAGGCTTTATACAGTGGAGGGAGAAGGGTGTGTTTTCAAGCCCATGTCTCTTCACAAGGGCGGGCAACTGATTGAGCAGAGCCCTAACCTTATGAAAACCCAATCTCTCATTTGGAAGCTAAAATTACATTTAATCTTTTCACCAATAATTTTATATTCAAACATTTAAATTGAACAACAATTCCATGTGAATCCGATAACTACGATGTGCAGACTTTCCACTGTAGGGTTTATGTCATCCTATCATTGATGAGAATGTCTCAGATGACAACCGAACTGACATCATATTCATTAAGTACCAAAACATATGTTCAACTGGTCGGATTACCAGAATATGGTTCATTTCCCCCCACCTTCTGATGGTCCCAGAATCTCTATGTTAACCAAGGGATTTTCAAATGGGGTAGAAAGAGGAAAAAGGGGGGAGAGGTATTTATGACTGTCATAACCCTACCCCCGGGCCAACGTCATGACATACAACTAATTGATTTATTATCCTATCATGGGGAACTACATTTTTAAAATAAATAATACATCTAATTTATTTATTTATGGTCCTATCTTGATGGAAAAAGCCACAACCCTATACACCCACCTGAATGACCCAGACACTAAAGAGAAGTCCCTATATGTTTTATGGTTCAGCTGTAAGCTGCCTGTATGCAGCCAAAATGCAGTCAGAGACCTTCTAGAGCGGCACCGCCCCCTCAGGATTCTGAGCCTACCTGGCAGGGTTGGTCCTGCAAAGCCAGAGCCCCCTGAATGGAGAGCATAATATACAAGAAAATTCTCAAATCTGCTAATGAGAACCTTCACGATCTTGTACCTAGCCGGTGGGGATTCCGGTGGGTGCCCCAACCCAGGCAGTGGCAGTGCTGGCAACACTAGCTGTAGTAACCCATGGGGAGCGGGTCACACTCAGAGATTCAGAGGGGGGGCATATTATTCTGGCCCTGGTAGCACAAAATCAAAGGTCTGACTGCACGGAGATGCTTGAGAATATGGTCACAACAGGGTGTTTCAGGGACATGACAATGGTTAATTAAATCTCCCCATTTCTGCTATTTTTTTTTTTTTTTTTTGCTCAGTTTTGCAGGCCTTCTCATACAGCTTCAACTCTATATGCACTTGTAAATCAAGACCTTTCTAGAGTTGGGCTTTGGGATGGTGCAACTGTTGAGAATCTGAGTCTACGGTTGTTGTGGGGAAAAGGGGTTGAGTGTGTATGAGTGTGTATGAGTGTGTGTGTGTGTGTGTGTGTGTGTGTGTGTGTGTGTGTGTGTGTGTCCCACAACTGTTGCGAGAGAGTTAAAGATGTTAGGGACAATATAGGATGAATCACAATAATTGTTTGCTAAAATAATATTTGCTTACCATAATGTAATTTTGGTAATGGCGATACTGGTAAAAGGTAAACATCCCTTGCATAAACTGCCTACATTACTATAAATATTAATGGCTAATTATGGAAGATAAACAGGATTTTTTAAATATATATGCAATATTGCTCAAAAGTTTGGGGTCACTTAGAAATGTCCTTGTTTTTTAACGAAATGCATTTTTTTTGTCCACTAAAATAACATCAAATTGATAAGAAATACAGTGTAGACATTATTAATGTTGTAAATGACAATTGTAGCTGGAAATGGCTGATTTATTGTGGAATAGGCCCATTATCAGCAACCATCACTCCTGTGTTCCAATGGCAGAACAATGATACACTGGTAGTGTATATAAATGAAGTCATTTAGAAGACATCCTTACAAGAGAACGTAGGGTTAAATTGTTTCACTAGTGCATACTGTGTGCATGCACAGCGCTGGGCCAAAGATCAAACACAGGCTTGTATCAAACACAAGTATGAAATTACAATTAAGAAATAAAATGAGGTAACCCATTGCAGCTCTATAGGAGTTTACTTGGATCTCTTCAGCTACCATATCAGAGCTACAGGCTTTTGACTGGAGAGCTGAGAAGAAAACTGGGAATTTGATAGAGACTTGCTGCACTCTGCTGGACAAAGATGGAGTGACGTGTCACAGTGCGAGGGACAAGTTGTCAGCTCTTGAGGTCTTAATAATTCCCTACCATTTACGCTAGCATTAAATATGATTTTTATTGTCACACCATTGACAAGTTTTCATAGGTTTAATGATGTAATCCTTTCAATATTACAGCCGATGATTCATGAAATTGTAGTTTAGGCTCGGTCCTAATTTACGTGCTATCTGTCACATGGAGTTGCATGGCAAATGGTCCAGGACATAAGGAAAGCAGAAAGGACAATGTCCAAGGACTAGCCAGCCCTTCCCACTCTGAGGGGTGAAAATGTATTTCTCTGTTAAAGTATGCGGAGGACTGACTACTGAATGAATGATAGAAACCAAACATGGAAAATATAGTATTATTCTATCTGAAACGTATCTATGTGGTTACTTGTATCTGTACAGGGTGATCTCTGAATTACTCTTTGCAAAGGTTTTTTGTCTTCTCAGGAATTCTGTCTTATTTACATTGGTCTCATCCCCCACACATCCCCCAGCTCTTAGATGCTGTGACACCTTGAGGAGATTGGATCTTGGTGGTCAGGATACACTGTAAACTTTGTATCGTTTGATTGGTCAATGGTGGTTGGTTTTGGATTGAGAAGGTTATACCTTCAGATGTTGTAAATGGAATGAAATGCCTTTGTTCTCTCTTTTATCCTGTATCCAATCCTTGGAGAAAGGTTATATGATCAATTCTCATTTCCTAGGCTTCTACACCTAAAGGGCATCTCTTTGTTCATGCTTTGTCTTCTAAATTAACCTTAGGATCTATATGCCTGGAAGTATGCTTTGTAATGCTTGTAACTTAAGGTCTATGTATTGTATGTGAATCCATTCATTGTACAGTGTTATCTGCCTTTGATATAGGCAATTCTCAGACCAATTATTGCTAGTCAACATCAACTCAATGCCTAATGTTTGCTTGTAAATGTTAATTATCTTTATGGAGTCAGGTGAACATTTTAATAGGTTAATTACTTAGTCTTATTACAAGTCGCATGAGAGGTCTCTATACAGTACCAGTCAAAAGTGAACACACCTACTCATTCAAGGGTTTTTCTTTATTTGTACTATTTTCTACATTGTAGAATAATAGTGAAGACATCAAAACTATTTAAAAAACGATATAAAAACTATATAAAACTATAAAATAAGTTTACTATACAATATGGATACTATACAATATGGAATCATGTAGTGTGTTGAAACCAATCAAAATATTATTTTGATTCTTAAAAGCATTCTTTGCCTTGATGACAGCTTTGCACACTCTTGGCATTCTCTCAACCAGCTTCACCTGGAATGCTTTTTCAACACCTTGAAGGAGTTCCCACATATACCTTGAAGGAGTTCCCACACTTGTTGGCTGCTTTTCCTTCACTCTGCAGTCCAACTCATCCCAAACCATCTCAATTGGGTTGAGGTCGGGTGACCATGGAGGCCAGGTCATCTGATGCAGCAATCCATCACTCTCCTTCTTGGTCAAATAGCCCTTACACAGTCTAGAGGTGTGTTGGGTCATTGTCCTGTTGAAAAACAAATGATAGTCCCACTAAGCGCAAACAAGATGGGATGGCGTATTGCTGCAGAATTCTGTGTTAGCCATGGTGGTTAAGTGTGCCTTGAATTCTAAATAAATCACAGACAGTGTCACCAGCAAAGCACCATCACACCTCCTCTTCTTCCATGCTTCACAGTGGGAACTACAAATGCGGAGATCATCCGTTTACCTATTCTGCGTGTCACAAAGACACGGTGGTTAGAACCCAAAATCTCAAATTTGGACTCGTCAGACCAAAGGACAGATTTCCACTGGTCTAATGTCCATTGCTTGTGTTTCTTGGCCAAAGAAAGTATCTTCTTATTATTGGTGTCCTTTAGTAGTGGTTTCTTTGCAGCAATTCAACCATGAAGGCCTGATTCACACAGTCTCCTCTGAACAGTTGATTTTGAGATGTGTATGTTACTTGAACTCTGTGAAGCATTTATTTGGGCTGCAATTTCTGAGGCTTATAATTAATTTATCCTCTGTAGCAGGGGTAACTCTGGGTCTTCCTTTCCTGTGGCGGTCCTCATGGGAGACAGTTTCATTATAGATCATGATAGTTTTTGCGACTGCACTTGCCATAATATGGACTTGGTCTTTTTCCAAATAGGGCTATCTTCTGTATACCACCCCTACCTTGTCACAACACAACTGATTGAGTCAAACACATTAAGAAGAAAATACAATGCACAAATTCACTTTCAACAAGGCACACCTGTTAATTGAAATACATTCCAGGTGACTACCTCATGAAGCTGGTTGAGACAATGCCAAGAGTGTGCAATGCTGTCATCAAGGCAAAGGATGGCTACTTTGATTTAACACTTTTTTGGTTATTACATGATTCCATATAGTTTTGATGTCTTCCAAATTATTCTACAATGTAGAAAATACTTTTAAAAAATAAAGAAAAACCCTGGAATGAGTAGGTGTGTCCAAACTTTTGACTGATACTGTAATTCTAAGGATTCTAAGAATATCATAACGTCTATTGATGTTACGACCATGGGAAAGAAAGAGTACATGCTCATTCCTAACACTACTTCGCAGTAACATTCACTATCCCCAATGCAATGCTGTCATCAAGGCAAAGGATGGCTACTTTGAAGAATCTCAAATGTTAAATATGTTTTGATTTGTTCAAAACCTTTTTGGTTACTGCAGGATTCCATATGTGTTATATCATAGTTTTGATGTCTTCAATATAGAAAATAGTACAAATAAAGAAAAACCCTGGAATGAGTAGGTGTGTCCAAACTTTTGACTGGTACTGTATAACTAAGCAATAAGTACCGATGAGGTGTAGTATATGGCCAATATACCACAGCTAAGGGTTGTTCTTGAGCACGAGGCAACATGGAGTGCCAGGATACAGCCCTTAGCCGAGGTATATTGGCAATATATCACAAACCTCCGAGGTGCTTTATTGGAGAAACCACTAAATTCTACATACATAGTCATCCAGCCACGTCTCCACAAGGCATATAATATTGCAGCTTTTCAAGTCTCTCTGATAGGAGACTCTTGAAAGAAGCTCATCCATCTTATTCTCGAGTGAATGGACATTTGCCAATAGAAGAGGGGAGTGTCGGTCGGTTTTGTCTTTGTCTCAATCTCAACAGGATGCTGACTCATCTACCGTGTCTATGCCTGCATTATTTTGGCAACCCATGAAACATAGGAATGGGGTCTGATGCGAACAATAGAACAGCTGAGTTGGAGTTGAAGTTGAAATCTAAGTTAGTAACTGTCGATCTGATGTCCAGAAGTGCTTGGCGGTCATATGTGATAATAATATAAACTTTCTGGACAAAAAAAATTAAGATTAACAAGAAAAAAATCAGGTCTAGAGTAAATAAACCATTCCTGGTGAACAATCAAACCATTAGGCTACAGTAGTTCTATGGTTTCAATGTTAAGGTTTCTAATGCACTTGTGGACCTGTTGGTTTGTGACCGAGAGCAAGAGATGCATTTTGCATAGATGTTATAAATGCCCTGGTGTAATTGAGGCCAGAAGTAACTTAGAACAGCAGCTTGAACACTTGGAAGAGACTGAAAATTAGGTCCATTTTTAACTGGTGACAGAACAGAAGTAGTAACACGGACATTGCCTGTGTGATATTCTTACATTGTTGTTGGATAATTTGTATGCCCTCACTGCCCATTCATACAGTGCAAAGGCTCAATGCAAGTCAAATCTGAAGGTAGGAGAAGTTATTGTTCTTGGTGATTTTTCTGAGAACTACAAGTTTGTTGTCTAGGATGAGGTTCAAAGCTATCACAGGAACCAACAATCATGTACCCTACACCCAGTTGAACTGTATATATTTTTTTAACTGTTATTTAACTAGGCAAGTCAGTCAACAACAAATAATTTACAATGATGGCCTAAGAACAGTTGATTAACTGCCTTGTTCAGTGACAGAACAACAGATTTTTACCTTGTCAGCTCAGGAATTTGATGTAGCAAATGTTCAGTTACTGGCCCAACACTCTAACCACTAGGCTACCACTAGGCTACCTAGCCCTCTGTACTAGAGGTTAAATCCCCAGATCAATTAAGATTCACGGTTTTGTTTCTGACGACCTGTCTCATGATGTAAGTTTTGTGTACCTCTGGCATGACTATGGTTATGGACTATGTTGAGAAGAATGTGGAAATGAATGGGATTCTACAAATGTTCCCTATTTCAGTGATGGCTGTGCTAGACAGTACAATAATTGAAAAGATTTAATCAATTTGTGCCACCATGAGAGTGATTTTGGTGTGAAGTGCCTCTGGTCTTTTTATGCTACAAGCCATGGAAAATCCCCATGTGATGGGATAGGAGAAACAATAAAACATCTTACAGGAAGACCAAGCCTCCAACAACCTCTGCAAAATCCAATTCTTCAAAGTGTTATTCATAGGACACCGGACAGGGGAAATTGGCGCAGCCACTGAGTGAAGAATATGCGAACACAAGAACTGCCAGGAACCCACAGCTTCTATCACTTTGCTTCACTTTCCAAAAGCCTCATAGGTGCAAAGAGAGGTTCCAGTGACACAGATTATGCCAGTAAGTTAGACATTTACCTGAATGTCATGATATAGGCCGTGTCTACACTTGATGGGTCCTTGAGAAACCCATAGATGAGCTAACAATGGTGAATGGGCAAGCATCTGCTTTTCTAGTTTGCTGCCATGATGATGATTACTGGATTTGAATTATGGATGCTGTTTGTGATAAATAGAAGATGGCCGAAAGAATATAATGGAGAATGAGTAGTTCTCAGTGCAGTTTTCTTTTCATGTTATGTTTCTAGCTTTCACTCTATATGCATAAATCAGATTAAGTTTTGAAATAATGTTTAGGGAGGGAAAATTATTCACACTTTTCACCTAATGGCAGGAGCAGCACCATCAGGTTGTATGATGGGCCATAAACCTAGCCACTTCAATTACAAATTTCTCTGAACAGGAGGGAGAAAACACCACCAGATTCACAGGGAATACATTATAAAAGGATGAAGAATTAATATTCCAAGACACAGCTCCATACTACTTGTCAGACATAGATAACTGATATTGTATACTGTTGGGGTGGGATTGGTGTTGGATGTGGGGGATCTGAGCGTGGCTTTTGACATTTTAAATGGTTTCCTCATGCCTTACTCAATGGAATAGGAAGAAGTGTGGTCCAAATGAGATGTTGGGTACCATATTTATTGAATAGAATGTGAATCCTATTAATAAAAAATTGCCAATTTGGATGCAATCAATTAGCTTACATTTCTAAGAAATTATCTTGGAGGATATTCCTACAGCCAAAATCTCAACCAGATACAAACTTTTTCCCTAACCCAAGACACTTTGGAAACATGTTTAAACCAAATACTGGACAGGTTTGAACTATTTATATGTCAGGAGTATGAGTAATAACATAAACCTGAATCTCATGATATGTCATAATAAAGGCTGGTTCTACACTTGACACTTACTTGCGACTTCTGCTATCAGAATAGGAAGATCAGATTGAAAAGACAGGTTGCATTGTGGTCTGATTGTGTTCAGGGATGCATTGTGTGTCAATTTCTCCTCAGTCTAGACGCAATCGGGCTACCAAAAGTGCATACAGTTGGTGATGTCACCCGCACTCCGCCCACACGTCTCCAGAAAACGTGTGTGGTTTTGGGACCGAAAGGCACCTTTTCATTGTAAGGTTGGAGGAAATATGTGTGGGGAACGTTTTTGCTGGCTAGCTACATAGGTTAGCTACTGCCATCAAGTTGTTGTTGTGTTATCATATTTAGCCTATTCCACTGTTTTCAGAATGAATGTTTCATTTGAATATAACGCGGGACAAGGGAATCGGGACACAATGTGGACACATTTAAATGTAGGTGTAGACGCAAAATGTGTTCGGAACTCTATGATCAGAATACACAAACTCCATTATCTATTTGGAGAATAACCGTGAATCCATCTGTTCCTCAAGAGAGCCCTCGGTCTAGACAAGTGTGTTTGGGAAAAATATATTGTCCTTCGATTTTATTCTGTTATATTCCATTATATTATTACTATATACAGTTGAAGTTCGAAGTTTACACACTTAGTTTGGAGACATTAAAACTTGTTTTCAACCACTCCTCAAATTTCATGTTAACAAACTATAGTTTTGGCAAGTCGGTTAGGACATCTACTTTGTGCATGGCACAAGTCATTTTTCCAACAATTGCTTACGGACATATTATTTCACTTATAATTCACTGTATCACAATTCCAGTAGGTCAGAAGTTTACATACACTAAGTTGACTGTGCCTTTAAACAGCTTGGAAAATTCCAGAAATGATGTCATGATGTCAGGCTAATTGACATCATTTGAGTCAATTGGAGGTGTCCCTGTGGATGTATTTCAAGGCCTACCTTCAAACTCAGTGCCTCTTTGCTTGACATCATGGGAAAATCAAAAGAAATCAGCCAAGACCACAGAAAATAATTGTAGACCTCCACAAGTCTGGTTCATCCTTGGGAGCAATTTCCAAACGCCTGAAGATACCACGTTCATCTGTACAAACAATAGTACACATGTATAAACACCACAAGACCACGAGGCCGTCATACCACTCAGGAAGGAGACGCGTTCTGTCCCCTAGAGACGAACGTACTTTGGTGCGAAAAGAGCAAATCAATCCCAGAACAAAAGCAAAGGACCTTGTGAAGATGCTGGAGGAAACGGGTACAAAAGTATCTATATCCATAGTAAAACGAGTCATATATCGACATAACCTGAAAGGCCGCTCAGCAAGGATGAAGCAACTGCTCCAAAACCGCCATAAAAAAAACAGACTACGGTTTGCAACTGCACATGGGGACAAAGATCGTACTATTTGGAGAAATGTCCTCTGGTCTGATGAAACAAAAATAGAACTGTTTGGCCATAACGACCATCATTACGTTTGGAGGAAAAAGGGGGAGGCTTGCAAGCCGAAGAACACCATCCCAACCGTGAAGCACGGGGGTGGCAGCATCATGTTGTGGGGGTGCTTTGCTGCAGGAGGGACTAGTGCACTTCACAAAATAGATGGCGTCATGAGGCAGGAAAATTATGTGGATATATTGAAGCAACATCTCAAGACATCAGTCAGGAAGTTAGCTTGGTCGCAAATGGAAATAACCCCAAGCATACTTCCAAAGTTGTGGCAAAATAGCTTAAGGACAACAAAGTCAAGGTATTGGAGTGGCCATCACAAAGCCCTGACCTCAATCCTATAGAAAATTTGTAGGCAGAACTGAAAAAGCATGTGCGAGCAAGGAGGCCTACAAACCTGACTCAGTTACACCAGCTCTGTCAGGAGGAATGGGCCAAAATTCACCCAACCTATTGTGGGAAGCTTGTGGAAGGCTACCCGAAACGTTTGACCCCAGTTAAACTGTTTAAAGGCAATGCTACAAAATACTAATTGAGTGTATGTAAACTTCTGACCCACTAGGAATGTGATGAAAGAAATAAAAGCTGAAATAAATAATTCTCTCTACTATTATTCTGACATGTCACATTCTTAAAATAAGGTGGTGATCCTAACTGACCTTCAACAGGGCAGTTTTTACTAGGATTAAATGTCAGGAATTGTGAAAAACTGAGTTTAATTATATTTGTCTAAGGTGTATGTAAACGTTCGACTTCAACTGCACATGTACAAACTACCTCAACTAACCCGTAACCCCGCAACATAGACTCGTTACTGTTTTTTACTGTTACTTTTTAGAATGTTTTACTTTTTTTTATTTGGTAAATATTTTACTATTTCTTGAACTGGTTGGTTGGTTAAGGGCTTGTAAGTAAGCATTTCACAGTAAGGCGCATGTGACAAAAAAAGTTTGATTTGATTTTGATTTGAAATAAATCACAGACAGTGTCAACAGCAAAGCAACCCACACCATCACACCTCCTTCTCCATGCTTCACGGTGGGAACCACACATGCGGATATCATCCGTTCACCTACTCTGTATCTCACAAAGACATGGCGGTTTGAACCAAAAATCTCACATTTGGACTCATCAGACCAAAGGACAGATTTCCAATGGTCTAATGTCCATTGCTCGTGTTTCTTGTCCCAAGAAAGTATCTTCTTGTTATTGGTGTCCTTTAGTAGTGGTTTCTTTTCAGCAATTCAACCATGAAGGCCTGATTCACGTAGTCTCATCTGAACAGTTGATGTTGAGATGTGTCTGTTACTTGAACTTTGTGAAGCATTTATTTGGGCAAAGGTTTTTGGCTAAAATCAACATGGGTGTGACCATTTGAAATAGCAAAACTTATAAGGCACACCATACACGATCGACCTCTGGGCCACCATAATCACGCCGTTCTTCAACTGGTCATTCAGTACAGTACCGTTTCCGCTGAATTAAATGCTGAAAACCGCTCTGACGTACTGAATGCACCCCAGGCGTGTGTTCACTAAGAACCCCAAAAAACTAACGGAAGCCATCAAAACGAAACGGGGAGGGACCTACCTAAATTTGTCTGATAGAAACTTTATTGCAAAAAGTTATATTTTTGGATTAAACAGTGCTCGTTGCAAAACGTTTTGCAACTGTTTGCTAACGTCTTGGTCTGAATGAATACACCCCTGGCCTTGAGTAGGCCTACAACAACAGTGATTAGAGTATTTGTTCAAATCATTTAAATAGTTTTGACTATTTACTTATAGGCTAGAGGTGGTTTCCCAAACACAGATTAGTCCTGCACTAAAAAGCACTTTCAATTAAGCATGTATTTTGGCTAATATTTGTGCTAAAATCCTTGTGTCTGGAAAACTGTCCCATATTGTATTACGTAAAATAGTCTAAAGTTAATATTTGGTCCGTGTCTGATCTCCATGCCTTATTAATTCTAGAAAAGTAAGAAAGTATATGAGAGTTTGTGGTCGCACGGCGATTAATTGCTGGATGTTGCATATCGCATATGGCAATTCGTTTTCAGCAGTTTTTTCACCCCTGTTCTGATTGAATGAACACAATACGCAACATACGGGACTACGCTTAGCCCCTGTAACATGGTGGTCAAAAATGGTGTTTCATAAAGAAAGGATACATATTTTCCCCAGAGTCTGTGTCTGAGAAGACATTAGACATTTGGGGGAGGGGGGGGGGGGGGGGGTTCTTTGTATGTTTTTCACTCTTCCCCCAATTTCCCTTTTGCTTTAAAATTCCAGTTTTCACCCCACCCAGCAGGTGGTGGTAGTGCACCATTAAAGGATGTAGTCTGCCGTAAAACCCCACCAACGAACAAGGTATTCAACTAACAGTGTTCCTAATCCCAGTAGGGCCGAAGCCAAGAAAGGTGAAATTGATCGATCCCCGTCAGGGGAGGTGCTGATTTGTTGTAGATGACAGTAAAACATTCATATGATGACTATAACAACGGTTGGCAACTTCAATTATTTCACATTTACTCATATAAAGTATATTTCAACACTGTCTGCTCAGGAAAATTTGCCGAACTGCTAAACTTGGATCCAATTGCACTCCCGTACATACTGTACCCCTCGTGATGAAGGCAGGCAATGGCCTGCTTCTATCTATGATGTAAACACAGCGTCTTGTGAAAACGAGATCTGCTGTCTGATGAAGAGGAACAGATATAGCTACCTCCCAAAGACTAAAATAAAATACATATATGTTTTCTTAAAATATGCAGCATGCGATATGAATGGTCTTGATCGTATGAAGAGAACTAACTCCGTTGACCATTTAGACAATTAATTGAAAGCTAGCCTGGCCAGCAACTGTAAATATAAATTTGTGATTCATTAACAAGCTCTATGTCAGTGAATTACATTTTTTGAATCATGTTTTGGCATGATTATGTGTTATTTCTAGTAACTAGCTGCATGCTTAAAAATACATTCAATCATATACTTTGCATAGAAACCCAAATAAAAGCATGTAGATTGAAAGATTGTGTGTGTGTGATGTTTGCTAGAATGGAGGTTTAAAAACGACAGCTACATATGCATATTAGCCAATACATATGGCATAGCCTACACATATAGCATGCCGTGCAATACAATCTTCTCTGAAAAAAAGATAACCAGAGTATGATGTGTTTTCATATAGCAGCTGCCCAATACTATGGTGGGCATGCATAATGTTGGATGCATTGGAATATAAAGTATGCAGAACAATAAAGAGCATGTAGATGAAAGAAAAAGCAGTTAATGTTTGAGTTGCAAATACTAAATTTTCAGTGAATGTGGGTATATTTAAGTGGTTTAAATGATTAACTTTCCTACTGACCGAAAAGTTGACTTTACCAAAATCGTGCCAATTCATTCATTATTCTACTAACTATGACTGAGTGTGAGACGTGTTTTCCATAATGTACGTTTCACGCATATACAGTGCCTTCGGAAAGTATTCAGACCCCTTGACTTTTTCTACATTTTGTTACGTCACAGCCTTAATCTAAAATGTATGAAATTGTTTTTTTCCCCTCATCAATCTACTCACAATACACAATAATGACAAAGCAAAAATTAAAAATAATACGTTTACTTAAGTATTCAGACCCTTTACTCAGTACTTTCTTGAAGCACCTTTGGCAGCGATTACAGCATTGTGTCTTCTTGGGTATGAAACTACAAGCTTGGCACACCTGTATTTGGGGAATTTCTCCCATTCTTCTCTGCAGATCCTCTCAAGTTCTGTCAGGTTGGATGGGGAGCGGTGCTGCACAGCCATTTTCAGGTCTCTCCTGAGATGTTCGATCATGTTCAAGTCCGGGCTCTGGCTGGGCCACTCATGAATGTGCAGAGACTTGTCCCAAATCCACTCCTGCATTGTCTTGGCAGTGTGCTTCGGGTCATTGTCCTTTGCTCTTGAGTAGCTCTTGAGTAGGTTTTCATCAAGCATCTTTCTGTAAGGTTTCAGAAATTAATACACCCCAGGGCTACTACAGTAGTTACCAGTGCTATTTTTTTTATAAGCAGGGCCTTATTTTTTATTACAGCATTTTGGATGACTCTCATTCATATTCCATTGACCCAGCTCAATGTAACATCCATAGATTTAGGCTACTACATGATACTCAAATTTTCCCTAAACCCATCATGAGGTTGCTACAACCTAGCCGACAAATGAAAGTTTATAATGTAGGTGTACAGGTCGAGAGACAATTTGAAGTAATCAAGGTGTCAGAAAGTGGTGCATTCAATACCGCCTTGCACACTCTTGCCTACATATACAGTAGCTGATCTGGGGTGTAATCATTATTCCAAACAGTAACAAAAACAAGAATTTCTATTGGACAATTTTAGGTAGGTCCATCCCTGTTTTGTTTAAGAATTTAAGCACTTTCTTAGCAGCCGCATACAGTACAAACCTTCATACCATAACCGCTACACAGCCTACATCATTGTCACCATATAAGCTAACGTCATAGTCAACATAGCTACTTGAACTAATGTGTTGGTAAACCTACAATCCAATCCATGTGTTTAATCACGCAGTACAGTGTACAGCAAGCAGTTTAGCAGTTACACCGGCAGGCCCGGTGGCAATAAATTAATAAAATCAAATGCTTACCTTGAGTTGGAAGAGTTGCTGTGTTGGATAGTCTTAGCCAGCTAGCTAACATAAATAGCATTCCTCTTTGTTTGTGTCAGGTTGTTGAGTAGGCTAAATGAGCTGCATTATGTAGCTAAGTAAGTGGAAGGGAAACTAAGAAGGAGAAGAAAATCTAATGACATTTAGCTATCCCCTTCTCTCTGCTACTTCTACTTAATTTGTAAAGAAATACATGTTTTCGTCTTTCTCTATCTTTAGAGTCAACTACTCACCACACTTTATGCACTGCAGTCCTCGCAAGATGTAGCTTATGCTTTAGTACTAGATTCATTCTCTGATCATTTGATTGGCTGGACAACATGTTAGTTCATGCTGCAAGAGCTCTGATAGGTTGGAGGATGTCCTCTGGAAGTCATAATTACTGTGTAAGTCCATTGAAGGGGGTGAGAACCATGAGCC
This sequence comes from Oncorhynchus mykiss, assembly GCF_057628025.1. NCBI lineage: Eukaryota > Metazoa > Chordata > Actinopteri > Salmoniformes > Salmonidae > Oncorhynchus > Oncorhynchus mykiss. The sequence continues at coordinate 26,561,983 of NC_143050.1, read as the reverse complement.
TCCTAGGGTTTTGTATTGAAGTCCATGTACCCCGAGGAGGACGGGCAATAGCTGTCCCCCGGCTACACCTGGTGCTACCCTAAAATCAAATAAAAATGTTATTTTTCACATGCTTCATAAACAATGGGTGTAGACTAACAGTGAAATGTTTACTTACGGGCCATTCCCAACGATGCAGAGTGGAAAAAAATTGAGAAATAATAGAAAAGTAATAACACACAATAATAAATACACAGTGAGTAACAATATCATGCTATGTACACAGGGTACCAGTACCGAGTCGATGTGCAAGGGTAAGAGGTAATTGAGGTAGATGTACATACAGTGCCGTTGGAAAGTATTCATACGCCTTGACTTTTTCCACCTTTTGTTAGGTTACAGCCTTATTCTAAAATTGAAGGTCCCCAAAAACACAGTGGCCTCCATCATTCTTAAATGGAAGAAGTTTGGAACCACCAATACTTTTCCTAGAGCTGGCCGCCTGGCCAAACTGAGAAATAGGGGGAGAAGGGCCTTGGTCAGTGAGGTAACCAAGAACCCGATGGTCACTCTGACAGAGTTCTAGCGTTCCTTAGTGAGATGGAAGAACCTTCCAGAAGGACATCCATCTCTGCAGCACTCCACCAATCAGGCCTTTATTGTAGAGTGGCCAGACAGAAACCACTACTAAGTAAAAGGCCCATGACAGCCAGCTTGGAGTTTGCCAAAAGGTACCTATAGACTTTCAGAACATGAGAAACAAGATTCTCTGTTCTAATGAAACCAAGATTGAACTCTTTGGCCTGCATGCCAAGCGTCATGTCTGGAGGAAACCTGGCACCATCAATACGGTGAAGCATGGTGGTGGCAGCATCATGTCGTGGGGATGTTTTTCAGAAGCAGGGACTGGGAGACTAGTCAGGATCGTGGCAAAGATGAATGGAGGAAAGTACAGAGATCATTGATGAAAACCTGCTCCAGAGCGCTTAGGACCACAGGTTGGGGCGAATCTTCACCTTCCAACAGGACATCGACCCTAAGCACACAGCCAAGCAAATGCAGGAGTGGCTTCGGGACAAGTTTCTGAAAATCCTGAGTGGTCCAGCCAGAGCCTGGACTTGAACCCGATCTCTGGAGAGACTCCCCAAATACAGGTGTGCCAAGTTTGCAGAGTCATACCCAAGAAGACTTGAGGCTGTAATCGCTGACAAAGGTGCTTCTGCAAAGTACTGAGTAAAGGGTCTGAGTACTTGTGTAAATGGGATATTTAATTATATATATTTTTAATACATTTACAATTTGTTTTCTAAAAACCTGATTTTCTTTGTCATTATTGGGTATTGTGTGTAGATTGATGATGGGGGGGAAACTATTTAATCAATTTTAGAATAAGGCTGTAACATAACAAAAAGTGGAAAAAGTCAAGGGGTCTGAATACTTTCCGGATGCACTGTATAACTAGGAATAAAGTGACTAGACAACAGGATAGATAATAATAGCAACAGTAGCAGCAGAATATGTGATGAGTCAAAGTTCGTGTTAAAATGGTCAATGCAGCTAGTCTGGGTTAACTATTTAACTAAATATTTAGAAGTCTTATGCCTTGGGGTTAGAAGGTGTTCAGGGTCCTGTTGGTTCCAAACTTGGTGCATCGGTACCACTTTCCGTACAGTAGCAGAGAGAACAAACAGTCTATGACTTGGGTGGCTGGATTCAAAACATGTGTAGGGCCTTCCTCTGACACCCCTGGTATATGACCCAAGATGACATAGCAGTCAGACGTCCTTTGTCCTCATCTTGTCGTGTATATATATTGTCCCGTGTATATATATATATTTTGCATATTTTCTTTTTCTAAAAATCTCAACTTCAAAACAATCTCCTGCAACCCGCCTCACCAAAAAAAAAGTATTATTCACCTAAAATCTGAAATCCACAATAAAAGCTAGCCAGTTTACAGCCATCCTACAATCTAAGCTTGATGCTCTCAATCTCACACAAATTATCAATGAACCTACCAGGTACCACCCCAAAGCCGTAAACAGGGGCACCCTCATAGACATCATCCTAATCAACTTGCTCTCTGAATACACCTCTGCTGTTTTCAACCAAGATCTGAGCGATCACTGCCTCATTGCCTGCATCCGTAATGGGTCAGCGGTCAAGCGACCCCCACTCATCACCGTCAAACGCTCCCTGAAACACTTCAGCGAGCAGGCCTTTCTAATCGACCTGGCCCGGGTATCCTGGAAGGATATTGACCTCATCCCGTCAGTAGAGGATGCCTGTTTATTTAAAAAAAAGGCCTTGTTCACCATCTCAAATAAGCATGCCCCATTCAAGAAATTTAGAACCAGGAACAGATATAGCTCTTGGATCTCTCCAGACCTGACTGCCCTTAACCAACACAAAAACTTCTTATGGCGTTCTGCATTAGCATCGAACAGCCCCCGTGATATGCAACTTTTCAGGGTAGTTAGAAACCAATATACACAGGCCAAGGCTATATACACAAAGCCAAGGCTAGCTTTTTCAAGCAGAAATTTGCTTCCTGCAACACAAACTCAAAAAAGTTCTGGGACACTGTAATGTCCATGGAGTAAAATAACACCTCCTACCAGCTGCCCACTGCACTGAGGATAGGAAACTCTGTCACCACCGATAAATCCACTATAATTGCGAATTTCAATAAGCATTTTTCTACGGCTGGCCATGCTTTCCACCTGTGGCTACCCCTACCCCGGTCAACTGCACTGTACCCCCCACAGCAACTCGCCCAAGCCTTCCCCATTTCTCCTTCTCCCAAATCCAGTCAGCTGATGTTCTGAAAGAGCTGCAAAAACTGGACTCCTACATATCAGCCGGGCTAGACAATCTGGACCCTTTCTTTCTAAAATTATCTGCCAAAATTGTTGCAACCCCTATTACTAGCCTGTTCAACCTCTCTTTCGTGTCGTCTGAGATTCCCAAAGATTGGAAAGCAGCTGCGGTCATCCCCCTCTTCAAAGGGTGGGACACTCTTGACCCAAACTGCTACAGACCTATATCTATCATACCCTGCCTTTCTATGGTCTTCGAAAGCCAAGTCAACAAACAGATTACCGACCATTTCGAATCCCACCGTACCTTCTCCTCTATGCAATCTGGTTTCAGATCTGGTCATGGGTGCACCTCAGCCACGCTCAAGGTCCTAAACGATATCTTAACCGCCATTGATAAGAAACAATGCTGTGCAGCCGTATTCATTGACCTGACCAAGGCTTTTGACTCAATCACCACATCCTCATCGGCAGACTCGATAGCCTTGGTTTCTCAAATGATTGAGGGCCTGTTGTCCGGGCCTCTGGCAGTCTCTATGGGGGTGCCACAGGGTTCAATTCTTGGACCGACTCTCTTCTCTGTATACATCAATGATGTCGCTCTTGCTGCTGGTGAGTCTCTGATCCACCTCTACGCAGATGACACCATTCTGTATACTTCTGGCCCTTCGTTGGACACTGTGTTAACAGCCATACAACTCTCCTTCTGTGGCCTCCAACCGCTCTTAAATACAAGTAAAACTAAATGCATGCTCTTCAACCGATCTCTGCCTGCACCTGCCCGCCCGACCAGCATCACTACTCTGGACGGCTCTGACTTAGAATATGTGGACAACTACTAATACCTAGGTGTCTGGTTAGATTGTAAACTCGCCTTCCAGACTCACATCAAACATCTCCAATCCAAAGTTAAATCTAGAATTGGCTTCCTATTTCGCAACAAAGTATCCTTCACTCATGCTGCCAAACATACCCTTGTAAAACTGACCGTCCTACCGATCCTCGACTTTGGCGATGTCATTTACAAAATAGCCTCCAATACCCTACTCAACAAATTGGATGCAGTCTATCATAGTGCCATCCGTTTTGTCACCAAAGCCCCATATACTACCACTGCGACCTGTATGCTCTCGTTGGCTGGCCCTCGCTTCATACTTGTCGCCAAACCCACTGGCTCCAGGTCATCTACAAGACCCTGCTAGGTAAAGTCCCCCCTTATCTCAGCTCGCTGGTCACCATAGCAGCACCCACCTGTAGCACGCGCTCCAGCAAGTATATCTCGCTGGTCACCCCCAAAACCAATTATTCCTTTGGCCGCCTCTCCTTCCAGTTCTCTGCTGCCAATGAATGGAACGAACTACAAAAATCTCTGAAACTGGAAACACTTATCTCCCTCACCAGCTTTAAGCACCAGCTGTCAGAGCAGCTCATAGATTACTGCACCTGTACATAGCCCATCTATAATTTAGCCCAAACAACTACCTCTTCCCCTACTGTATTTATTTATTTTGCTCCTTTGCACCCCATTATTTTATTTCTACTTTGCACATTCTTCCACTGCAAATCTACCATTCCAGTGTTTTACTTGCTATATTGTATTTACTTCGCCACCATGGCCTTTTTTTTGCCGTTACCTCCCTTATCTCACCTCATTTGCTCACATCGTATATAGACTTATTTTTCTACTGTATTATTGACTGTATGGTTGTTTTTATTCCATGTGTAACTCTGTGTGGTTGTATGTGTCGAACTGCTTTGCTTTATCTTGGCCAGGTCACAATTGTAAATGAGAACTTGTTCTCAACTTGCCTACCTGGTTAAATAAAGGTGAAATAAAAATATAAGTTCTGGGTGGCAGGATGGTAAGTTGGTGGTTGAAGATATCCCTCTAGTGGTGTGGGGGCTGTGCTTTGGCGAAGTAGGTGGGGTTATATCCTGCCTGTTTCACTCTGTCTGGGGGTATCGTCGGACGGGGCCACAGTGTCTCCCGACCACTCCTGTCTCAGCCTCCAGGATTTATGCTGCAAAAGTTTGTGTCGAGGGGCTAGGGTCAGTCTGTTATACCTGGAGTACTTCCCCTGTCTTATCCGGTGTCCTGTGTGAATTTAAGTATGCTCTCTCTAATTCTCTCTCTTTTTCAATTCAATTTAAGGTGCTTTATTGACATGGGAAACATGTGTTAACATTGCCAAAGCAAGTGAGGTAGATAATATACAAAAGTGAAATAAACAATAAAAAATAAACATTACACATACAGAAGTTTCAAAACAATAAAGACATTACAAATGTCATATTATGTATATTTACAGTGTTGTAACAATGTACAAATGGTTAAAGTACACAAGGGAAAATAATTAAGCATAAATATGGGTTGTATTTACAATGTTCTTCACTGGTTGCCCTTTTCTTGTGGCAACAGGTCACAAATATTGCTGCTGTGATGGCACACTGTGGAATTTCATCAAAATTGGGTTTGTTTTCGAATTCTTTGGGGATCTGTGTAATCTCTCTCTTTCTTTCTCTTGGAGGATCTGAGCCCTAGGACCATGCCTCAGGACTACCTAGCCTGATGACTCCTTGCTGTCCCCAGTCCACCTGGTCGTGCTGCTGCTCCAGTTTCAACTGTTCTGCCTGCGGCTATGGAACTCTGAGCTGTTCACTGGACGTGCTACTTGTCCGAGACCTGCTGTTTTCAACTCTCTAGAGACTGCAGGAGCGGTAGAGATACTCTGAATGATCAGCTATGAAAAGCCAACTGACATTTACTCTTGAGGTGCTGACCTGTTGCACCCTCTACAACCACTGTGATATATTATTATTTGACCTTGCTGGTCATCTATGAACATTTGAACATCTTGGCCATGTTCTGTTATAATCTCCAGCCAGAAGAGGACTGGCCACCCCTCATAGCCTGGTTCCTCTCTAGGTTTATTCCTAGGCAGTTTTTCCGAGCCAACGTGCTTCTACACCTGCAGTGCTTGCTGCTTGGGGTTTTAGGCTGGGTTTCTGTACAGCACTTTGTGACATCCGCTGATGTAAGAAAGGCTTGAAAATACATTTGATTGATGGTGCATTTGTGTAACTCTTTATTTTAGGGCCCATGACAAATCTTTTTAGCCTCCTAAGGGGGAATTGTCGTGCCCTCTTCATGACTGTATGTGGACCATGATAGATCTTTAGTGATTCGGACTTTCGACCTGCTCCACTACAGCCCTGTCGATGTGAATGGGGGCATGCTTGACCCTCCATTTCCTGTAGTCCATAATCAGCTCTTTTGTCTTACTGACGTTGAGGGAGAGGTTGTTGTCCTGGCACCACACTGCCAGGTCTCTGACCTCCTCCCCATAGGCTGTCTCATCGTCGTCTGTGATCAGGACTACCACAGTCAGCAAACATAATGATGGTGTTGGAGTTGTGCGCGGCCACGCAGTCGTTGGTGAACTGGGAGTACAGGAGGGGCCTGAGCACACACCTCTGATGGGCCAGTGTTGAGTGTGAGTGTGGTGGATGTATTGTTGCCTACCCTCAACACCTGGAGGCGACTCGTCAGGAAGTTCAGGATCCAGTTGCAGAGGGAGGTGCTTTGTCCAGGGGTCCTAAGCTTAGTGATGAGCTTGGAGGGCCATATGGTGTTGAACCCTGAGCTGTAGTCAGTGAAGAGTATTCTCACATACAGTGCCTTGCGAAGGTATTCACCACTCTTGGCATTTTTCCTATTTTGTTTTCTTACAACCTGGAATTAAATTGTATTTTTGAGGGGTTTGTATCCTTTGATTTACACAACATGCCTACCACTTTGAAGATGCAAAATATTTTTTATTGTGAACAAACAAGAAAAAAAAACAGAACTAGAGTGTGCATAACTATTCACCCCCCAAAGTCAATACTTTGTAGAGCCACCTTTTGCAGCAATTACAGCTGCAAGTCTCTTGGAGTATGTCTCTATAAGCTTGGCACATCAAGCCACTGGAATTTTTGCCCATTCTTCAAGACAAAACTGCTCCAGTTCCTTCAAGTTGGATGGGTTTCGATGGTGTACAGCAATCTTTAAGTCATACCACAGATTCTCAATTGGATTGAGGTCTGGGCTTTGACTAGGCCATTCAGACATTTAATTGTTTTCCCTTCAACCACTCGAGTGTTGCTTTAGCAGTATGCTTAGGTTGTTATTTTCTTTAAGCAATGTCTTTTTTCTGACCACTCTTCTGTAAAGCCCAGCTCTGTGGAGTGTATGGCTTAAAGTGGTCCTATGGACAGATCCTCCAATCTCCACTGTGGAAGTTTGCAGCTACTTGAGGGTTATCTTTGGTCTCTTTGTTGCCTCTCTGATTAATGCCCTCCTTGCCTGTTCTATAAGTTTTGGTGGGCCGCCCTCTCTTAGCAGGTTTGTCGTGCTGCCATATTCTTTCCATTTTTTAATAATGGATTTAATGGTGCTCTGTGGGGTGTTCAAAGTTTCAGATATTTTTGAATAACCCAACCCTGATCTGTACTTCTCCACTACTTTGTCCCTGACCTGTTTGGAGAGTTCCTTGGTCTTCATTGTGCCTCTGGCTTGGTGGTGCCCCTTGCTTAGTGGTGTTTCAGAACAGGTGTATATATACAGATCATGTGACACTTATGTGGCACACAGGTGGATTTAATTGAACTAATTATGTGACTTCTGAAGGTAATTGGTTGCACCAGATTTAGGTGATTCAGAGCAAAGGGGGTGAATACATATGCAAGCACCACTTTTCCATTTCTTTGAATTTTTTGAAACAAGTCACATTTTTCATTTCACTCACAAATTTACAACTATTTTATGTATGTCCATTCGATGAAATCCAAATAAAAATCCACTTAAATTACAGGTTGTAACGCAACAAAAAAGAAAAAATGCCAAGGGGGATGAATAATTTTACAAGGCACTGTAAGGGTTCCTCTTGTCCAGATGGGGGAGTGCAGTGTATATCCGTTGAGGCAGTATGCGAATTGGAGTGAGTCCAGGGTGACCAGCCTTTTAAAGCATTTCCTGTCTACAGATGTGTGTGTACAGGACAACAGTCATTTAGAGAGGTTACCTTTGTGTTCTTGGGCACAGGGACTATGGTTGTCTTCTTGAAACATGTAGGTATTACAGACTGGGTCAGGGAGAGGTTGAAAATGCCAATGAAGACACTTGCCATCTGGTCAGCGCATGCTCTGAGTATGCATCCTGGTAATCTGTCTGGCCCTGCGGTCTTGTGAATGATTACCTGTTTAAAGGTCTTACTCACATCAGTTACGGAGTGCGTGATCACACAGTTGTCCGTAACAGCTGGTGCTCTCACGCATGGTTCAGTGTTGCTTGACTCGAAGTGAGCATAGAAGGCATTTAGCTTGTCTAAAGAGTGGTGTTGAGGCTACATACACCATTGCAAAAAAAGTGGGTTTTAATCAGTTATTTGGTGATGTGAATATATTTAGTATCGTTTCACGGTTTAAATTTTTCTGGAATTCACTGAGTAGGATGGTCCTCCCCTTCCTCTGAGGAGCCTCCACTGCTAGTTACACAGCTTGTGTCTGATAGGCAGAGGTTGATATGAAGAAAAAACTATCACAGAAACGTAATCATCTTTGGTCGCCGAATCAAATATTGAACAATGTTGTGGTTTAAAACATGTGTAATAATAACAGGACAATAAACAGCCAATAGCCTACTATTATTGTACACTTAGCCCAGGATTTAGTATGATAATTTGGACTGAAAAGCAGCATACTGTTCTAATTTGAAATCTTCTAAAGTGTTGGCCACCCAAGAAGTCAGCAATTGTCATCCAGTTTCATAAGCCTACCACTTTTAGCTTTGATGAGTGGTCTTGGCCATTGTGGAGAGGTTGAAGTCTGTTTGATTGAGTGTGTGGACAGGTGTCTTTTATATAGGTATCGAGTTCAAACAGGTGCAGTTATTACAGGTAATGAGTGGAGAACAGGGGGGCTTCTTAAAGAAAATCTAACAGGTCTGTGAAAGCCGGAATTCTGGTTGGTAGGTGATCAAATACTTATGTCATGCAATAAAATGCAAATTAATTACTTAAAAATCATACAATGTGATTTTCTGGATTTTTGTTTTAGATTCCATCTCTCACAGTTGAAGTGTACCTATGATTAAAAAAAATACAGACCTCTACATGCTTTGTAAGTAGGAAAACCTGCAAAATCAGCAGTGTATCAAATACTTGTTCTCCCCATTGTATATGAAACTACTTGATTAATCGATAGTTCCATTCTCCCCAAAATCTTCTTGTAAGATCCCCTCAAATGCCAGTTGGATTAGTTGAGCTTTCCTCAGGTGTACTGTAGCATGCTTCTTCTGTGCTGATTGAACACGTTTGTCAAAGTGTTAGTTAGTTCTCGCATGTAGCTGTGGATGCCCCACTCATGACCCCTATGATTTCATTCTGAATATCGTGTGTGGAATTGTGGGGTATGGTGCTAAACACATTAGCAAGTTCTTTGTCTTTTCGGAGAGTATATTTCATCATAGACAGAAAAAGTCCACTGACTCTATCGCGTCCAATGTCCCCCTCTGGTTGCTGATTTGAAACAAGGAACTCAATAATGTCCACAATGGCTGACACACCAATGTTCCCATAGCACTTTGAACTTTTTGAACTTTTTATTTCCACAGTGCAATACATTTCAAATGCTCTTTGCTTGATGCGTGCCTAGCGAATTGTTTGGTACTATCAATAGCATGTTTCCAGTTAGAATACCCATCTTGGGTGCAAGCCTTGTCTGCATTAGCATTGGACCTAACACAGAAATTTCGACATGAGAAATAAAATGCTGCTTCGGCAGTAACCGAGTGTTCGAGCCATTCTCTTCCTATGAACCAGCTGGGGTAGGATTCTAGGCTGACCTGGGCTGGCTCCTCTGTTCCAAGATCATCAAGAAAAGTTGGAGGTGGAGGGGGCTGTGGAGCCATTATCCTGTTGGCACTGGACTTGGTGGTGGCCTCAGCAGTGGTGTAAAGTACTCAAATAAAAATACTTTAAAGTACTACTTAAGTAGTTTTTGGGGTATCTGTACTTTACTTCACTATTTATATTTTTTACAACTTTTAATTTTACTCCAGGACATTCACAAAGAAAATAATTTCCCCTGACACCCAAAAGTACTTTTTACATTTTGATTGCTTAGCAGGACAGGAAAACGGTCTAATTCACACACTTAAAGAGTAAATCCCTGGTCATTCCTACTGCATCTGATCTGGCGGACTCAGTAAACACAAATGCTTTGTTTGTAAATTATGTCTGAGTATTGGAGTGTGCCCCTGACTATCCGCAAATGTAAAAACAAAAAAATTGTGCCATCTGATTGCTTAATATAAGGAATTTGAAATGATTTATACTTTTACTTTTAATACTTAAGTATATTTTAGAAATTACATTTACTTTTGATACTTACAGTTGAAGTCGGAAGTTTACATACACCTTAGCCAAAAACATTTAAACTCAGTTTTTCACAATTTCTGACATTTAACCTTAGTAAAAAGTCCATGTCTTAGATCAGTTAGGATCACCAATTTATTTTAAGAATGTGAAATGTCAGAATAATAGTAGAGAGAATGATTTATTTCAGCTTTTATTTATTTTATCACAGTGGGTCAGCAGTTTGCATACACAATGTGAAATGTCAGAATAATAGTAGTTAGAATGATTTATTTCAGCTTTTATTTCTTTCATCACAGTGGGTCAGCAGTTTGCATACACTCAATTAGTATTTGGTAGCATTGCCTTTAAATTGCTTAATTTGGATCAAACGTTTCAGGTAGCCTTCCACAAGCTTCCCACAAGTCTGGTTCATCATTGGGAGCAATTTCCAAACTCCTGAAGGTACCACGTTCATCTGTACAAAAGCAAGTATAAGTGTAAACACCATGGGACCACGCAGATGAACATACTTCGGTGTAAGAAGAGTAAATCCATCCCAGAACAACAGCAAAGGCCCTTGTGAAGATGCTGGAGAAAACAGGTACAAAAGTATCTATATCATAACCTGAACGGCCGCTCAGCAAGGAAGAAGCCACTGCTCCAAAACCGCCATAAAAAAGCCAGACTACGGTTTGCAACTGCACATGGGGACAAAGAACGTACTTTTTGGAGAAATGTCCTCTGGTCTGATGAAACAAATATAGAACTGTTTGGCCACAATGACCATCGTTATGTTTGGAGGAAAAAGGGGGAGGCTTGCAAGCTGATGAACACCATTCCAACCGTGAAGCACGGGGGTGGCAGCATCATGTTGTGGCGGTGCTTTGCTGCAGGAGGGACTGGTGCACTTCAAAATATGTATGTCATCATGAGGACGGAAAATTATGTGAATATATTGAAGCAACATCTCAAGACATTAGTCAGGAAGTTAAAGCTTGGTTACAAATGGGTCTTCCAAATGGACAATGACCCCAAGTATACTTCCAAAGATGTGGCAAAATGGCTTAAGGACAACAAAGTCAAGGTAATGGAGTGGCCACCACAAAGTCCTGACCTCAATCCTATAGAAGATTTGTGAGCAGAACTGAAAAAGTGTGTGTGAGCAAGGAGGCCTACAAACCTGACTTAGTTACACCAGTTCTGTCAGGAGGAATGGGACAAAATTCACCCAACTTATTGTGGGAAGCTTGTGGAAGGCTACCCAAAACATTTGACCCAAGTTAAACAATTTAAAGGCAATGCTACTGAATTCAAATTGAGTGTATGTAAACTTCTGACCCACTGGGAATGTGATGAAAGAAATAAAAGCTGAAATAAATAATTATCTCTAATATTATTCTGACATTTAAAAAATAAAGTGGTGTTCCCAAGATAGGATTTTTTTTTACTAGTATTAAATGTCAGGAATTATGAAAAACTGAGTAAAAATTTATTTGGCTTAGGTGTATGAAAACTTCTGAGACTTCAACTGTATATTTAAAAACATTTTTTTTAAACTTTTACTCAAGTAGGATTTTAATAGGTGACTTTCTCTTTTACTTGATTAATTTTCTATTAAAGGTATCTTTACTTTTACTCAAGTATGACAATTGGGTACCTTTTCCACAACTGGGCCCCCGGTGGTTTGATGCTGCTGCTGCTCATCACTCTCCTTATCCTTTGGCTTTATTTGGGTACTTTGGCAAAGCAAATGTATAATTTCCATTGTGGCAGATTAGCTGGTTTGAGCTAGCTAAATAGGCTAAGGCTAACAACATTAACACTTTTTACAGCTAGCTAAAAAGCTAACTAAACTCTGTAGTGGTGGGGCGTGAGGGGGATGAGTGAAGCAATGGTAAACTCAAAATCAAATTTCAAAGGTTGAGGTGTATCACATTATTTACTTAGCCTACCACAGATGAGAAACATTTTTGTACTGCTTTTTATGGAAACCCAAAGGAGTCATACCTAACCACCCCATTGGCTTTTCATAGCCTCCCTACACACACTGCGGTGCTCTCTGTCCATTGTGCTGACACAGTGAAGCGGAGATACAGATTTTGCGCCAACCTGTCACTCAATCATTCAAACAATCATATTTGTATAGGGACATAAATCTAAAACTGAAGGGGCTAGCTAAGCTGCCTTTTGCCCCCTCATGGAGCCGGGCCCAACACATATATGCATATTGGCCTATATACACTGAGTGTACAACACATTATGGACACCTGCCCTTTCCATGACATAGACTGACCAGGTGAATCCAGGTGAAATCTATGATCCCTTATTGGTGTCACTTGTTAAATCCACTTCAACCAGTGTAGATAAAGGGGAGGAGACAGGTTAAAGAATGATTTTTAAGCCTTGAGACAATTTAGACATGGATTGTGTATGTGTGCCATTTAGAATGTTATTGGACAAGACAAAATATTTAAGTGCCTTTGAACGGGGTATGGTAGTAGGTGCCAGGCGGACCGGTTTGTGTCAAGAACTGCAACACTGCTGGGTTTTTCACCCTTAATGGTTTCCTTTGTGTATCAAGAATGGTCCACCACCCAAAGGACATTCAGCCAACTTGATACAACTGTGGGAAGCATTGGAGTCGACATGGATTAGCATCCCTGTGGAACGCCTTCGACACCTTGTAGAGTCCATGCCCTAACGAATTGAGGCTGTTCTTAATGTTTTGTACACTCAGTGTATCTGAGCAAAAACATTTATTGAAATAAAATATATTACACTGAACAAAAATCTAAATTCAACATGTAAAGTGTTGGTCCCATTTTTTATGAGCTGAAATAATATATTTTCCATATGCACAAAACACTTATTCCGCTCAAATTTTGTGCACAAATTTGTTTACATCCCTGCTAGTTAATATTTCTGTCTGTAATAAAGCCCTTTTATGGGGAAAAACTCATTCAGATTGTCTGAGCCTGGCTCCACAGTGGTTGGACCTGGCTCACAAGTGGCTGGGCCTGTGTCTTCCCAGGCTCACCCATGGTTGCACCCCTGCCTAGTCATAAGAAATCCATAGATTAGGGCCTAATTCATTTATTTCAATTGACTGATTTCCTTCTATGAACTGTAACTCAGTAAAATCTTTGAAACTGTTGCATTTATATTTTTGTTCATTATACAATATATGTATACATTTGTGAGTGGGGAAAAATATACAACATATCATCGGTGTTGTTGGATTGATGTACATATTATTTGGAAATACATGGATAAAGGTTACAAATTACATAACGTTTATACTGCTTAACATAATTTCTAATAATGTGTGTCATCATGAAGTTGTTACTTTGTTTCAACTACTATACAACTTCCATATTATTATATCCGGGAATTTTATTCTGGATGATTTATAGTTTCTTTATTTTCCTGCGCAATTTAACTGTCGTTCGACCTTTTTTTTCACTCTGCCCAGAATAATTTTGATATAACTAGCAGGCGTTGCAATTTCGGAATCTGTCCTTGTATGATGGCGGACGAAAATTTCCACTGGAGAAACCGCAACGCATAGCCTACCCTGAATACGGAAAAAAAATGAAAAAATAAAACTAATAAACCGAGCCCGGACGGACTGTAGCCTACACCTTCGTCAAAACAATCGGGCTCATTCCGGAAGATGTCAAGGTTGCAAGCTCGGAAATAAAGCTGTTTTAATTTTGATCATTTGAGAATGAATACCGGTAACTCATTTTATTTCAAAGCGTTATTTGTACAGTCACCTCTTGTGGATGAGGAGGATTTTGGAGCTCGAGCAAGCCTACTCGCATGAGCTGCATCATTTTGGGAGGTAGTCAAACCATTCTTTTTCGTTTTTTCTGATTTAGAAATCCTGAATTAAAAAAATGTGTACAGGCCGCAGTTGCTGATAGTTCACTCGACTCGCTCTTCATAATGAGTGAGGGTGTCTGTTTTCAAGCTAATGCATGTTTGGTGAGCATTATCAAAAGCAATGGTGTGCTGGCTTTAGTTTCAGTCACAAATTATCTGTTGATTTTAGACAGCGATTTCGAATAAAGTTTTCGAGTAAAACTCAGCTGTCTGCAGTGGCTAATTAACCCAGTGGTCGATTGTAACTGATGAATTGTAGCTTTGGAAGCGTGTTGGAAGTTAAAGCAGTGAAGGACGAGGAGGAACAGTCTGAAAACAACCTTGCAGCCAGCCATGTTTTGTGAAATTTGCTTAAATTTTCTCTCACATTCCATAATCACATCAATTGAGTCGTGACAGTGTTTGTTGTGATAAAGCGTAGGCTATTTGGTTCAATCGGTCGACATGAAGACAATGTTTCCAATTTCGAATATAATTTCTACTTCTGTTTTCGAAAACGGGGTAGGATTTTAATTCATTTCATTCTGAAATTGGCGACACCTGTCGGTAGTTATTTTGTGAAATTAAGAAATTCCTATTAATTTGTCGTTTTAAACATTTCATTGTAACCTTCGTTTTTAAAAACATTTTGTGACATTCATTTTCGTTAATTTCGAAGCAATTTTTTAAAAGTAAGCTGCATTGGTAGCCTATGATTACGACCTTTGACCATATGAACGTTTGCAGTATGAACGATCTTCCTTCTTTTTTTATTGTAGAGGATAATTGGTAGATTGCACGAGCTGCTGTTTGAGTGCATGTAAAAATATAAACTGTTTGATACATTGCATATGGCCTCAGTCTTGAACCAGATTCGTTCTATCATTATGCGCTCTTTGATGTTGAATATGAGAAACTAGGAGTAGCCTAGGCCACAGTTTGAATCAGGGTGTGTCAACTCCCATGACGTTTAAACAAAAAGTTTGAACTACTATATAGTTTTTGTAAATTTCAATAGTGACTATGTCCTTAATTTAAATAGCTTACCAATTCGCATCATCATACTTAAAATAAGACAATATAACTGCCTTAATTTACAGTGTAACTGTCTTACTCCATCAACCCAAGCTCTTGACTGTATTAATCCATTGTTGATGTAGGCTATAGCCTACAAACAATGTAGGCTGTAGCTTCACAATCTGTTTAGAACTAATGTCAATCTAAAAGTAGACTGTTAATCTTTGTTTCCACAGTTTAGATGCATTTGAGTGTTCATATTTACCCAGCCCTATCAAGCTTTAACAAAGTGGCAGGCAGGGTCTGGCTTTTGAAAGGGTAGATTGTGGCCTTGATACTACTAACATCGTCTCTGATGTTGATGGTAATTGTGAGAAAGTGTTTTTAGTAGGCTACCGATATAGTAACAATCAGCCTAATCTTTAGGCTGGGTGTGCCTTTCCATAGTATTAAAGAAATAATGACATATCTAAGCTCCTAGATGTAGATTGGAAGAGAGGGTAAAGAAATGTGGCAACAACACTGTCATGTAAGAAATTCTGGATGTCACCCATGCTGACATTCTTATATAAGAATTCCCTTTGCAATATACAATAGAATTGTGCTGTTTGAAAGGTCAAGGTTGCCCATCTTGAATTTGTTTTATGTGTTTTGAGAAAGTATATAAAGCAAATTCATGTCATAGTCTGCTCGAATGATGAAATATGGTAAACAAGGAATACACCGGACTTGTGTCTAAACTTTGGAAATAAAACAAACACTGCCCAAATCAAAGGGAGCAGTATAGAAAGGAGGACCAATGCAGAGGACGACAGTCGGCACATTTTAGGAACAGGAAATACAATCACAACCAATTTCTCTGATGTTTACATTAATCTTGTGGACACTAAACAATTTCCCGTATAGGATGGTTTGTCTATGTAAGTAGATCTGAGGGAGCCATTTTAGTTTGGTCATTTTGGCACTGACCTTCAGAACTGGACTGTGAATTTGAAGTGTTGGTGGAAATGTTGTGCTTTGCATGCTGAACCTGAACCCTGACCTTTTCCCTCCACATTCAATCTAATAAAAAATGCTGGCTATGAATTACATCAGGAAATTCCAGGTTTTTAATTGAAGAGAATGAATGTATGAATGACAGGAATATTATTATTAAACTTCAGAGCAGCCAGGTAATGAAAATCATTTAGGATTTGTTTTGGTGTGAGGTTGCATTAAAGTGAAAGGCACCTTTTTATAGACCAACAACATGCAACTTGAATTGTACATTTTGATGGTGTTCTGTGCTTCATATATAGTATATGTTAATACATTAGTTTGTGGAACGTATTCTCAAATGTTTTAACTAATAGACCTAAACTATTTACCCACCCAGGTGACAGACACTGTGGCTTGTGGGACCTTGGTAGAAGGGAGACACAGGACTGTGCAAGACAGCTGTTTGCACCTTTGTAGGCACCAAGAGGTACTGTAGGGTGTAATGGTCTGCTTGTGAACCCCAAAATATCTGCTTCCCCAATTTAAACAAAACAACTCAATAGGTCTGTAGAGAGATGGAGAGAGAGAGAACCCTGTTGTCAGTTCATAACATTTAATGAAGGCTTGACCATCTTTCACTAGCTAGAACTTAGTGTCATTTACTTTTGTCTAGAGTGCAGTCCAAACTTTATGTAGGCATAGCTTTGTTTTTAGGAGGCCTTGTTGCAATGTAGGTAGGTGTATTCCTTCCTTCTGAGCATTTGGATGTTCTTGCTGAGAGCTACGACAGCTTAGCAATTACAGTTGCTAGTAACTTTTTTCTTTTTTCTTCTTCGTTGTTGGCCAGGTAAACGTTGGCATCTGTCCAAATCTGCCAAACGCATCAGCAGTTACCTACCTTTTATGAGCATAGTTGTCCTGATAAGTCTCTGAAAATGACATCACTCGAGTTAGGGCCAGCAGGATAGAATTTCAGGTTTGGACGGCTACATGAAAGAGCTTTTGGCATTTTGGGAGTTTGTGTATTCTGTGCATATTTCCCCCTCTACTTAAAATGAACCTTATTGGTCTCATGAATAATTCATAAGGACACTCAATTGCTGCAGCAAAGATGAATTAAGGCCAGTCTGTACAGTGGTTTTATGCACATAGGAAGTGTGTGCTTTTTGTGTCAGGTTTCTAACGGTTTCAGGGCTCAGGTTGCCTTTCTAAAAATACTATTTTATAAAGATAATTTAATTTCTGTGGAACAGCGGGAAAGTCTCCTCTTGCTCTAATGAATCTATAAATCACAATGGAGCAGGTTTACCAGACCTGCCTCAGCCTGCACTGCAATTTAGATTTTCATAAAAAATGTAATCTGCCAGCGTACAAGGGCTTAGCGGCAGACCGGATGCCGCCCTGAATTTCTCATTTTAGGGCTGCTCTTTCAGGATTTATTTTTGTATAATTCAAGTCCGCTTTTCAAAATCTCTAGTTATTAAATTTTAATTCACAGCATTAACATATAAATTGAAAAGTTTTTATGGGGGTTTGGAGCGCATGTGGATGGAATTTTATGAGTTGACGCAGTTCTGTTTCCAGACCATTCCGGCTAATAGAAGGAAATGTTGGAGGGGAAAAAAACGATTTTCCCATTTCTCTGCATTATTGCTTTTTTTTATTTTTTTTATCGTTGGTTGGAAGCCATCTTGAGAGAAATTTATTACACCGAGGGGGCTAGGAAAATGTGCTTTTGATTAAGGAGCGAGGGAAAGCATTCAGACTGAAATAGGTTTTGGTCATCCCTGTGGCTGACAACATTCTACTCACCACTGATACTCCTCTCTGCATAGCAGGAATATAGGGAACCAATGTATTGATTTCAATCACAGGAGGTTGGTGGCACCTTAATTGGGGAGGACGGGCTTGTGGTAATGGCTGGAGCGGAATGAATGTATTTGTATTTATTATGGATCCCCGTTAGTTCCTGCCAAGGCAGCAGCTACTCTTCCTGGGGTTTATTATGGATCCCCGTTAGTTCCTGCCAAGGCAGCAGCTACTCTTCCTGGGGTCCATGGTTTCTGTGTTTCATGCTATTCCATTCTCTCCATTCCAGACATTATTATGAGCTGTCCTCCCCTCAGCAGCCTCCACTGATTTTAAATGTTTTTTTATTCATATATATTCAACCAATTTCTATACTCTTGTTTTTCTTATTTTGTATCAGAATTGGTTTAGTAGTGCATCCTTTGTTCTGTTATTAGCCCATCATGCCTGTCCACATTTAGCCTTCTATTTCAAGTATCTTGACCCAACTTGATGCAATGTTTCATTTATTTTTCCTCCAATGTTGACCTTTCCGACATCATTAGCAATGAGACTGATTAGCTTAGTAATGTAGTCTAGCACAAATATTATGTTTAATATCCATGCAATGACATTTAACAGCTGCCCTCAATCTTGAGGAAAGCAGGCATCTATTTAAATGGGGAAATTTCATGCTAAACCAGTGTCATAACATGCAGTCTCGCATACACACACTGCCTATTGCCTAAAAAAAAGCCCTCATATTGAGTTGATGCTGCTTTGATCCGATTTGATCCGACACGTTTTCAGAAGGATCTGGTGGAGTATTTTCCTATTTCATGGTTGATATGACAAACGGATCTGGTTTAGTATATTCGACCAGATCCTTTGGAAAATGTGTCATGTCAGCCATGAAATCGGAACATTTTAACCATGAAACAGGCATTTGAATAATTTATGAAATAGGAAAATCATCGTCTGTTTTCCTTTGTTGGTTGAACCAGTTGTGTGAAACAAGGTTAAAAAAAACATTGATGGGGAAAAATGTTTTAGTTGTCGTGCTTCAATTACCCGAAGTTGCAAGAGGTAAAGCTTCTGGGATCAATAAAAATGACAGATGGCAAGTTTCACATTTTCAATTTGATAGAAAGAATACAGCAAGCCATTTTGTTTGCAGGGAAATATACGTTAGGCTACACAAAATGGAAGTGTAATATGGGTGCCAAAACGATTCGAGACTCTGAAAGAATTCAGCCTATTCAGAAGCATTAAGCATTTGTTCAAGAATTTAAATAGGTAAATTCTTCAGACTTATATTTGGTCGCTTCCCCTTTTCTCTTCTAATGTTGAATTTACCTTTTGTCTACATTTTAGTAAAACCCGTTGTAATGGGCTGCATTAATGTCTGAGAAATGTGCTCAATATACAACCATTTGCTCATTGATTTGATTTTCATCCATTTAAACCATAAGAGGGGAGTGGAGATCAATGATGCCTTCCCAGAATTCAGTTGTTCTTTAGTCAATGTCCATACATGCTATTTCCAGGTTGTTTTTGAAGTGTTGTGACACTGTGTTTTTGACATCTTGGAAGTAGGCCCATTTCAGATTCAGAGCATTGGATTATTTGGACACGTTCTGTGTTTTTCTTCCTGATCTCGATTGACTCTGAGAATGGTCAAATTCCATAATGTGAATAGCAAGATGTTTAAATCCTAAAAAAAAAAAAAGTCAGATGTTTGGACTGTCATGTGATGTAATTATTTAAACAGTGAGGGAATGGAAAAACTAAATTAGCCCCTACACGAGGCCTACAACTTTTTTTTATTTATTTAACCCTTATTTTAACTAGGAAAGTCAGATAAGAACAAATTCTTATTTACAATGATGGCCTACCAAAAGGCTTCCTGAGGGAATAAAAATATAGGACAAAACATGCATCACGACATAAAAGAGAGACCTAAGATGACAACACTGCATGGTAGCAACATGACATGGTAGCAGCACAAAACATGGTACAAGCATTATTGGGCACAGACAACAGCACAAAGGGCAAGAAGGTAGAGACAACAATACAGGTGAAAATATATGTATCAGTAGCTAGGTTTCCATCCAATAGGTGACAGATTTTCATGCGAATCTTCTAAAATCAGCTTGAAGAAAAATCAGTATGTAACGCTTTACTGCACACAATCTACTTTTTTTCCTGAATGAAAATCTTAAAGTTCAATGTGTTTTACATCGCATTCTCAACTTTACTGATAGTTTTGCTATTTAACGCAATAGTTTTTGTGACAAATGGGCCTACTCTGGTTTTGGCACTTGTGCTTTAGTCAGCAGCTCGCACATACAGTGCAGGTAGGCTAGTATACATGATGAGATTATTATGGATAAGAGTGAGACTATTTTAATTTGTCAAATGGTGGTCAAGCATCGATCATCATGTCACCAGAATAAGGCCCTCAATTTTTATTGGAAAGGAGCATTAAGCTCATCACTGTGCACTTTCACCACCCTGTGAAGTTCATCATAACTTATTTCATCGGCAGCCTTAGTGGGAGGACCACACACCATATAATCGTGTGACTTCAAGTTTACTTCAATATGATGGTCATTATATCAATATTTGTGCATAAAGGTGTTTCCTCTGCCATTTGTTGCATAATTAATTTAACAATCCAAAAAGATCCCACCATATCGAACTATCGGCATTTATAAAAATGTCCAGAAACCTGTTTCCGTCACAGCTGTCGTTGTGATACTGTATGACTTTACTCATTTAAAAACGTGGCTGTGTGACCTTATGAGAGAAAGTCCATGAAATGGCATATTTTTTTATAATGTAGCTTGTTTCTCAGAGGCTGCAAGATATATCTTCAGTTGATCCTATTTCATCCATGGTTGTTTTTTTTTTCACCTTGAGTTTTCACAAATTTGACCAGATTAATTGCATGATGATGATTCCAGCGCAGACGCAAACTAGTCTCAACTAGCCCAGTCTATTTATCAATAACTAATTCACAATTGCATCGCTGCCGACCAAGCAGCACAGATTTAATGCCTACGTGTTCTAATTTTGTGAAAAAATGTATCACATTCTGCCATTTATGGTATGAAATCCAATCATGTCCAGCTCTGAGAGAGATTTCACATTTTGTATTTTTCTTCTCGGCTGATATTCCCCTCCATGTAGCTTCCTGCTTCCACTTGTTCCAGATAGGACTGTGTTTTTGTTTGAAATAAAGCTCTCGTCATAATTTCCAACACAACATGGCGCACAGCCGTGACACGGCTGCTGCTGAAATGAACACTCAGCCGTTCCCTTTGCTTCCCAAATTAGCTTTTACGGCCTCCAATCTGCCCAGGCGTGTTGAATTGAATTGGCCTCTTTTGAGGGAGATTAGAATTTCCAATGTTTCCATTGTCGGCTAGCTACTTTTCTTTGCAGGCATCATTTTATTGGGTAGGCTAGATGTCAGGAGCGGTTAGTCATTTTACATTTATTCTAATGCTGTATGAGATTGGTATAGCCTCAGCCCATTAAACTGTTGAACCCATGCAGATATGAAAAACATGGAGGTTGTCCCACTGTCCATTTCTCTACCAGATCAGGAGCACCATGACCAAGCAATGTAGACTAGATTTCAAAATTAGGGAAGTGCGGCATGAAACACATTTCAATTAGGCTTAATATTTGTTTAACAAAGTTTTTTTTAATGACATTGTTGTGTTGAACCAATGCCCTTTTCAATATGGCCAGTTCTGTTTTGAAGGAGCACTTGAGTAACCTATTGCCATCCAGCAATACTCCCTCCACAGCTTGGTCATCTGAATAGAAAGTTCTGCACAATTATTCATATTTAGGGTGACAAACTGCAGCTGCACATGTAACTATGATCTGTTTTAATAATTAGCGCCAATGTCGGTCAGTTATCGCTTCCAAGAAAAGGTGTGTTAAATATTATTAGTGAAATTCTCATCTTTCCACAAAAAAAATCTGTCCTCCCGGTTATAACTCTGTTTTGTTTGGTTGCATTTAATGCGTCCCCTCTTGACTGGAGTCCCCTCATAGTACTATGGTACTTACAGTAGAAGGCTGGGTCATTTGGATGTTTCTGAAATTAGAGCACCTGGGCACTATGGATGTATTGTCATCATAGGTCACCCATACACAATGAAGCACTGTGCTGTAGGGCTAATTATACATAATGATCATGCATATCTCTCCCATCTATTCCCCTGCTATTTTTGGCAAACTACATTGTCACGAGTCACCTTTTAAAAAAAAAAAAAAAAAAATGTATTTTATAGATACCAGATTTGGTATCCCTCTTGGTTAGAATAGACCTTTTCATCTCAATAACAATAATGTCCATATGGAGACAATTTTGAGAACCATAAAATGTCCCTTTCTGTTATTGGTACACCAGACTACAGCTCTCTCTCAGAAGTACATTGGTCAGGCATATGGCAATCCCAGTTCGTGGGTGTTACTGAGTGTCAAGTGCCTTGCCTTTGAGCTGTCTAAAAATAGGGTTTTCAGTGCTCGGTTGCCTTGATGTTGTCCCTTGATGTTGTATTTGAACTGCACCTGTTTCAAAGAAAAGCAGCTGTTTTTGGCGAGGTCTATTTAGTAAATCTGTATTGTTTGTTTCTCCTCTCTCCTGGCTGTCTGTTTCTCTCTCACACACACACACACACACACACAGCCCTAGGAACGCTGGCCCTGAGTAGTAGGAGTCATGAGTGCTCAGGAGGTGCCTACCAATCCTGCGCAGGAGCAGGTTGACACGGGGGATGGAGTCCCAGATGGCCCCACCGCTACCCCGACGACCGCCACCCTCGCTGTCCCGGTCACAATAAAGAAGGAGCCTGGCACGCAGGGGGCCAGTAATGGGAAAGATGTGCCTGCCGAGATCTGCGTGGTCCTCGGTGGAGGAGGAAAGTCTCGCAATGACCAGACCCAGGGTATGACCCCTTAACACATCACCTTCCACTCCACACACAATGTGCAGGATCATTTTGCATCACCCTCTGTGATGCAAAATGAGTTTTCACATTTTAAACCATGACGTAAAAGGGCTGACCCAAAACGAACAAACCCAGACTGTAGGAAAGAGGACCGCCTTTCAACACATGTTCCTGTCATTTTACCTTCTCCCTCTACATCTGCACTCTTCTACATGAACTATCTCAGATGGAATGTACAGTGTCCGAGTATTCCATACCCTTTGACTTATTCCACATTTTGTTGTTACAGCCTGAATTCAAAATGGATACTTAAAAAAAAAATGTTTTACATCTTCACACAATACTCCATAATGACAGCGAAAACATGTTTAAAGTGTCTGTTTTTTGCAAATGTATTGAAAAAGGTCATTTCTGTATTTCAAAGTATTCACACCCCTGAGTCAATACTTTGTAGAAGCACCTTTGGTGACGATTACAGCTTTGCACATCTGGATTTGGGGATTATTCTCCCATTCTTCCTCGCAGATTTTCTCAAGCTCTTAAATTAGATGGAGAATGGCGGTGAACAGCAATCTTCAAGTCTTTCCACGGAATTAAAGTCTGGTCTTTGTCTGGGCCACTCGATGACTTCCACATTCTTGTTCTGAAGCCATTCCAGTGTTGCTTTGGCTGTATGCTTGTTGGAACGTAAATCTTTGCCCCATTCTAAGGGTGTTTGCACTCTGAAGCAGGTTCTCAAAGGTTTTGTCTGTATTTGTCTCAATACATTGTTCCCTGTATCCTTACCAGTCTCCCAGTCCCTGCCACTGAAAAGCATCCACATAGCATGATGATGCCACCACCAGTGGTGTAAAATATTTTAGCAAAATTACTTTAAAGTCCTCTTAAGTAGGTTTTTGGGTATCTGTACTTTACTAATTTTGACAACATTTACTTTACTACATTCCTAAAGAAAATAATGTACTTTTTACTCCTTACATTACTCCTGACAGCCAAACACTTTGTTACATGAAAATGGTTCAATTCACACACTTATCAAGAGAACATCCCTGGTCATCTCTACTGCCTGTGATCTGGCTGACTCACTAAACACACATGCTTTGTTTGTAAATTATGTCTGAGTGTGTCCCTGGCTATCCGTAAATAAAACACATTGTGCTGTCTTGTTTGCTTAATATAAGAAATTTGAACTGTATTTATACATTTTAATACTTAAGTATACAGTACCAGTCAAACGTTTGGACACCTACTCCTTCAAGGTTTTTTTTTATTTTATTTTTTACTATTTTCTACATTGTAGAATAATAGTGAAGACATCAAAACTATGAAATAACACATGGAATCAATTAGTAACCAAAAAAGTGTTAAACAAATCAAAATATATTTTAGATTCTTCAAAGTAGCCACCCTTTGCCTTGATGACAGCTTTGCACACTCTTGGCATTCAGCTTCATGAGGAATGCTTTTCCAACAGTCATGAAGGAGTTCCCACATATGCTCAGCACTTGTTGGCTGCTTTTCCTTCACTCTGTGGTCCAACTCATCCCAAACCATCTCAATTGGGTAGAGGTCGGGTGATTGTGGAGGCCAGGTCATCTGATGCAGCATTCCATCACTCTCCTTCTTGGTCAAATAGCTCTTAAACAGCCTGGAGTTGTGTTTTGGTTCATTGTCTGGTTAAAAAACAAATGATAGCCCCACTAAGCTCAAACCAGATGGAATGGTGTATCGCTGCAGAATCCTGTGGTAGCCATGCTGGTTAAGTGTGCCTTGAATTCTAAATAAATCACTGACAATGTTGCCAGCTAAGCACGATCACACCACCACCTCCATGCTTAATGGTGGGAACCACACATGCAGATATCATCCGTTCACCTACTCCACTTTTCACAAAGACAGGGCGGTTGAAACCAAATTTGGACTCGTCAGAGCAAAGGACAGATTTCCACTGGTCTAATGTTCATGTTTCTTGGCCCAAGCAAGTCTCTTCTTCTTATTGGTATCCTTTAGTAGTGGTTTCTTTGCAGCAATTAGACCATGAATAACTGATTCATGCAGTCTCCTCTGAACACTTGATGTTGAGATGTCTGTTACATGAACTCTGTGATGCATTTTTTTGGGCTGCAATCTGAGATGCAGTTAACTCTAACTTATCCTCTGCAGAAGGGTCTTCCTTTCCTGTGGCGGTCTTTATGAGAGTCAGTTTCATTATAGCGCTTGATTGTTTATCGACTGCACTTCAAGAAACTTTCAAAGGTCTTGACATTTTCTGTATTGACTGACCTTCATGTCTTAAAGTATTGATTACTGTAATTTCTTTACTTATTTGAGCTGTTTTTGCCATAATATGGACTTGGTCTTTTTACCAAATAGGGCTGTATTCTGTATACCACCCCTACCTTGTCACAACACAACTGATTGGCTCAAACGCATTAAGAAGAAAATAAATTCCACACATTAACATTTAATAAGGCACACCTGTTAATTGAAATGCATTCCAGGTGACTACCTCATGAAGCTGGTTGAGAGAATGCCAAGAGTGTGCAGAGCTGTCATCAATGCAAAGGGTGGCTACTTTGAAGAATGTCAAATAAATCAAAATATATTTTATAACTTTTTTTGGTTACTACATGATTCCATATGTGTTGATGTCTTCACTATTATTCTACAATGTAGAAAATAGTAAAAAAAAACTTGAATGAGTACAGTAGGTGTGTCCAATCTTTTGACTGATACTGTATTTGAGCAATTACATGTATTTTTGATACTTAGGTATAGTAGACTTTTACTCTAGTATTTTACTTGGTAACTTTGACTTTTACTTGAGTAATTGTCTTAAGGTATCTTTACCTTTACTTGAGTATGACAATTGGGTACTTTTTCCACCACTGCTGTTAAATGGGGGATGGGCTGTGCCTGGTTTCTCCAAACATAGTGTTTTGCATTCAGGCCAAATGGTTATATTTTTGTCTCATCAGACCACAGAATCTTTTGCCTTATGCGCTGTCTTTCTCGTGCCTTTTTGCAAACTCCATGAGTGCCGTCATGTGCCTTTTTCTCTGGAGTGGCCACTCTCCCATAAAGCCCAGATTGGTGAAGTGCTGTAGAGACTTGTCCTTCTGGCAGGGTTCTCCCATCTCAGCCAAGGAACTCTGTATTTCTGACAGAGTGATCATTGGGTTCTTGGTCACCTCCCTGACCAAGGACCTTCTTATCCGGTTGCTCGGTTTGGTTGGACGGCCAGCTCTAGGCTGGGTAGTTCAATATTTTTTTCCCAATGATGGAGACCTCTGTGCTCTTGAACTTTCAACACTCTAGAAATGGTTTTAGACCCTTCCCCAGATACATACCTCATCACAATTCTTTCTTGGAGCTCTACGGACAGTTCCTTGAAATTCATGGTATAGTTTCTGCTCTGACATGCACTGTCAACTGTGGGACCTTATATAGACACACAAATGTCTAAACATTTCAATTTGTCATTATGGGGTATTGTGTGTAGATGGGTGAGGAGAAAAACATATATTTAAGCAATTTTGAATTCGGGCTGTAAAGTCGAGGGGTATGAATACTTTCTGAAGGCACCATCTATTTACTGAGAAATTAATTATTTCTGTGCCTATTTTAGAAGAAAATGTGGTTTGTCAATTCTCATCTAATATCTGTTTTTAACAGATAATTTATTGTATGTGAAACAAGATGGGAAATGTATTTCAGTCTCAACAGTTGATGTAAAATATTTACTTAGGTCCCCGAGGGGAGGTTTCCCGGACACAAATTAAGTCTAGTCCTGGACTAAAAAGGAAACTCAATGGCGAATCTCCATTGAAAATAATTTTAAGTCTAGGACTAGGCTTAATCTGCGTCTGGAAAATCACCCAAAGTGTTTAGGTACGATGTTGTTACACACCGAGATCTACCTTTATTAGGTACAGAAATCTAGTACTGGGCTGGACCCCCCCCCCCCCCCCCCTTTGCCTCCAGAACAGCTTGTATTCTTCGGGGCATTGATATGCTGCTCAATTGGTTTCAATAGACCTAATGTGTATCAGGAAAATATTCTCCACACCATTACACCACCAGCCTGTATCCTGGCTCTGCCATCAGACCAATGGTATCAATGCACTCAACTATTGTAGCATTTTCAGCCATCTCTGTATTGCTTTTCCTCTGTCACACAGGCTCCTATGTTTGTGGGATATGTGGGAAGAAATATAAGTACTACAACTGCTTTCAGACGCACGTCCGTGCCCACAGAGGTAAGGAAGGCCTGCCCTGAAACAATAAGGCTTCTTTGTGTGATGACTTGGAAATGTTTGATAAGATTAAAATAATCAACTCAAGTCACTACAGACATGATTTAATAGCACCTAATTTTTGATAACCCCCCCTGCTAAATATATATATATATATGGCATGATAATGCAAGCCCTGATCCGAAAGTCACATGAATCCAATTTTGGGGACCTAAAATTGGATTTGTGGCGTAATGTTATGTTTGGGGCTCATTTCTTATCATTAACTTGTCAGCTGCATTCATCCGCTAATACTTTAGAAGTACTCCCCCCCCCCCCCCCCCCCCCCCCTCCTTCCTGACATCCGTAATTTTAATGTGAGCGATGCCAAGTGTTGTCTGAGATCCGAGTGAGTCAAGCTGTTGTTATAAGCGTAGGCGCCACGCCAACAGCAGATCTCTTATGAATGTGTCTCTGTCTTTCCCCCCGCAGAGTCCGACAGCATGCCAGGGGAGGGTGCACCACCAGCTCCCAACAGTGAGTAAACGGATGTGTATGCACACGCATTCACATGCACAAACAAGCACGCGCTCACGCATGAGCATACACACCGACTCACCGGTGTACACAGGCGCACATCTACAGTGCCTTCAGAAAGTGTTCACACCCGTTGAATTTTTCCACATTTTGTTGTTACAAAGTGGGATTAAAATGGATTTAACGCCCTAGAGGCGATTGACGACACTGTGTGTGTAAGAACAATACAAAAATCCACGTAAAAATCTGTCATTTTAAACTAGAGATATGTTGTTTTGCATTGGAAAGACATCCAGAAAATCGGTCTTCTCACGAAAACGTCTGTAGGTTCTGAACAGTTTGACTGACATATGAGACTTTCACGAACACTGTGGTGGTCTCTGTTTTGCTCTACAACCCCCACAAGTGTCAGGGGACTCGTCTGAAGTCAACAGTTGATTTGCCAACTTCTGTTTGTAGCGTCCGAACCGCTTGGGCTACAAACTAATGTGATCACACGGTGGAAAGGGGACATTTTCATGATTCTTTTGCTTTTTTGCTTCTTTTTGTCTACCAAAAGTGTCACGGGACTCATCTGAATGTAACCGCTACCGATTTAAAAATGTTTTATGGAAGTGTGAAGGTAGTGTTTGTTTCTTTGGGCTATAGTAGTAAAGGCCAAATTTTAATATTTTAATAAAAAAATAAA
Organism: Oncorhynchus mykiss; assembly: GCF_057628025.1. Taxonomy (NCBI): domain Eukaryota; kingdom Metazoa; phylum Chordata; class Actinopteri; order Salmoniformes; family Salmonidae; genus Oncorhynchus; species Oncorhynchus mykiss. The sequence goes on along the minus strand of NC_143050.1, from coordinate 26,533,711 downwards.
AAAAAAAATATATATATATATATCATTTCACCTTTCATGCCTAAAGGGGTTCTAAAATTCATAATCAAATAGCTAAATAATTCATAGTTTGAACATCTTAAAACAATACCATATGTCAGTTTTGACCCCCCCCTTGAATATTTTTTTGTTGATCTACACAAACTTGGAAGCAAAATGTGAACAAACAAACACTAATACAGTGCATTCAGAAAGTATTCAGATCCCTTGACTGTTTCCACATTTTGTTATGTTACAGCCTTATTCTAAAATGGTTAAAATGTGTGTGTATATGTATGTGTGTATATATATATATATATATATATATATATATATATATATATATATATATATATATCTACCTACACATACAGTGGGGCAAAAATTTATTTAGTCAGCCACCAATTGTGCAAGTTCTCCCACTTAAAAATATGAGAGGCCTGATGAAATTACAGGCCTCATCGTTTTAAGTGGGAGAACTTGCACAATTGGTGGCTGACTAAATACTTTTTTGCCCCACTGTATACACAGTGAGGGGAAAAAAAACATTTGACCCCCTCTCAATCAGAAAGATTTCTGGCTCCCAGGTGTCTTTTTATACAGGTAACGAGCTGAGATTAGGAGCACATTCTTAAAGGGAGTGCTCCTAATCTCAGTTTGTTACCTGTATAAAAGACACCTGTCCACAGAAGCAATCAATCAATCAGATTCCAAACTCTCCACCATGGCCAAGACCAAAGAGCTCTCCAAGGATGTCAGGGACAAGATTGTAGACCTACAACTGGGTGAAAGTGTTGTGGTCAGATGAGACCAAAATGGAGCTCTTTGGCATCAACTCACCGTGTTTGGAGGAGGAATGCTGTCTATGACCCCAAGAACACCATCCCCCACCGTCAAACGTAGAAGTGGAAACATTATGCTTTGGGGGTGTTTTTCTGCTAAGGGGATAGGACAACTTCACCGCATCAAAGGGACGATGGACAGGGCCATGTACCGTCAAATCTTGGGTGAGAACCTCCTTACCTCAGCCAGGGCATTGAAAATGGGTCGTAAATGGGTATTCCAGCATGACAATGACCCAAAACACACGGCCAAGGCAACAAATGAGCAGCTCAAGAAGAACCACATTAAGGTCCTGGAGTGGCCTAGCCAGTCTCCAGACCTTAATCCCATAGAAAATCTGTGGAGGCAGCTGAAGGTTCGAATGACCAAACGTCAGCCTCAAAACCCTATGACTTGGAGAAGATCTGCAAAGAGGCTGAGCAGTGGTAGGCAGAAGCAGGCGTGTAAACATTAATTCAAACAGCACTTTCGTGCATTTTGCCAGCAGCTCTTTGTTGTGCGTCAAACATTGCACTGTTTATGACTTCAAGCCTATCAACTCCCGAGATGAGGCTGGTGTAACCGAAGTGAAATGGCTAGCTAGTTAGCGCATGCTAATAGCGTTTCAAACGTCACTCGCTCTGAGCCTTCTAGTAGTTCCCATTGCTCTGCATGGGTAACGCTGCTTCGATGGTGGCTGTTGTGTTGCTGGTTCGAGCCCAGGGAGGAGCAAGGAGAGGGACGGAAGCTATACTGTTACACTGGCAATACTAAAGTGCCTATAAGGAACATCCAATAGTCAAAGGTTAATTAAATACAAATAGTATAGAGGGAAATAGTCCTATAATTCCTATAATAACTACAACCTAAAACTTCTTACCTGGGAATATTGAAGACTCATGTTTAAAGGAACCACCAGCTTTCAAATGTTCTCATGTTCTGAGCAAGGAACTGAAACGTTAGCTTTCTTACATAGCACATATTTTACTTTTACTTTCTTCTCCAACACTTTGTTTTTGCATTTTTTAAACCAAATTCAACATGTTTCATTATTTACTTGAGGCTAAATTGATTTTATTGATGTACCATATTAGGTTAAAATAAGTGTTCATTCAGTATTGTTGTAATTGTCATTATTACAAATAAATAAATAAAAATCGCTTTAATTGGTATCGGCGTTAAAAAATCATAATCGGTCGACCTCTACTAAAGAGGCCTTTCTACTGACTCTGAAAAACACCCAGGGTCCCTGCTCATCTGCGTGAACGTGCCTTAGGCATGCTGCAAGGAGGCATGTGGACTGCAGATGTGGCCAGGGCAATTAATTGCAATATCCTTACTGTGAGACACCTAAGACAGCGCTACAGGGAGACGGGATGGACAGCTGATCGTCTGCGCAGTGGCAGACCACGTGTAACAACACCTGCACAAGATCGGTACATCCGAACATCACACCTGCTGGACAGGTACAGGATGGCAACAACTGCCCGAGTTACACCAGGAACGCACAATCCCTCCATCAGTGCTCAGACTGTCCGCAATGGGCTGAGAGAGGCTGGACTGGACTGAGGGCTTGTAGGCCTGTTGTCTGGTGAGGACCTGCCTTACATCAGCGGCAACATCGTCTATGGGCACAAACCCACCGTCGCTGGACTAGACAGGACTGGCAGAAAGTGCTCTTCACTGATGAGTCGTGGTTTTGTCTCACCAGGGGTGATGTTCGGATTTGCGTTTATCGTCGAAGGAATGAGCGTTACACCGAGGCCTGTACTCTGGAGCGAGATCAATTTGGAGGTGGAGGGTCCGTCATGGTCTGGCGCGGTGTGTCACAGCATCATCGGACTGAGCTTGTTGTCATTGCAGGCAATCTCAACGCTGTGCGTTACAGGGAAGACATCCTCCTCCCTCATGTGGTACCCTTCCTGCAGGCTCATTCTGACATGACTCTCCAGTGTGACAATGCTGGATCGGAGGGTGAGGGCTAGGGCCATTCCCCTCAAATGTCGGGGAACTTCCAGGTGCCTTGGTGGAAGAGTGGGGTAACATCATCTCACAGCAAGAACTGGCAAATCTGGTGCAGTCCACGAGGAGGAGATGCACTGCCTTCCCTAATGCAGCTGGTGGCCACACTAGATGCTGACTGTTACTTTTGATTTTGACCCCCCTCCTCCCCCTTTATTCAGGGACACATTATTCCATTTCTGTTAGTCACATGGTTGTGGAACTTGTTCAGTTTATGTCTGTTGTTGAATCTTGTGTAAATATTTGTATGATCATAACATGTTAAGTTTGCTGAACTTAACATGCAGTCAAAAATATATATTATGGCACGAGACGCCAGTCTGATTCACGCCTGTCTCTCAGTGGACTAATCCACCGTGGGGATGGCTCACCAGTAGTACATTTACTGTTCATTCCTGTTTCTAGTCTACAGTGTTTGTTTGGTTATGGTAATTTCTGTTAATAATGTTAAACTTATGTCTGTTTTTACATCTTTCCCTCTATCCTGACTAGTTCCTCAACGTAGCCTATTTGAACATTTTTTCCAGCTATAACCACTCTGTGAAAGGGGGACAAAATGTCATGCTCTGATCCGGTGGAAACGTCATAAAATAGGCCTACCTGATTACTACTTATCCCTTGCGCAAATAGCGTACAGCTACAGTACAGTGCCTTGCGAAAGTATTCGGCCCCCTTAAACTTTGCGACCTTTTGCCACATTTCAGGCTTCAAACATAAAGATATAAAACTGTATTTTTTTGTGAAGAATCAACAACAAGTGGGACACTTGTGGAACGGAACGACATTTATTGGATATTTCAAACTTTTTTAACAAATCAAAAACTGAAAAATTGGGCGTGCAAAATTATTCAGCCCCCTTAAGTTAATACTTTGTAGCGCCACCTTTTGCTGCGATTACAGCTGTAAGTCGCTTGGGGTATGTCTCTATCAGTTTTGCACATCGAGAGACTGAATTTTTTTCCCATTCCTCCTTGCAAAACAGCTCGAGCTCGAGCTCAGTGAGGTTGGATGGAGAGCATTTGTGAACAGCAGTTTTCAGTTCTTTCCACAGATTCTCGATTGGATTCAGGTCTGGACTTTGACTTGGCCATTCTAACTCCTGGATATGTTTCTTTTTGAACCATTCCATTGTAGATTTTGCTTTATGTTTTGGATCATTGTCTTGTTGGAAGACAAATCTCCGTCCCAGTCTCAGGTCTTTTGCAGACTCCATCAGGTTTTCTTCCAGAATGGTCCTGTATTTGGCTCCATCCATCTTCCCATCAATTTTAACCATCTTCCCTGTCCCTGCTGAAGAAAAGCAGGCCCAAACCATGATGCTGCCACCACCATGTTTGACAGTGGGGATGGTGTGTTCAGCTGTGTTGCTTTTACGCCAAACATAACGTTTTGCATTGTTGCCAAAAAGTTCAATTTTGGTTTCATCTGACCAGAGCACCTTCTTCCACATGTTTGGTGTGTCTCCCAGGTGGCTTGTGGCAAACTTTAAACTACACTTTTTATGGATATCTTTAAGAAATGGCTTTCTTCTTGCCACTCTTCCATAAAGGCCAGATTTGTGCAATATACAACTGATTGTTGTCCTATGGACAGAGTCTCCCACCTCAGCTGTAGATCTCTGCAATTCATCCAGAGTGATCATGGGCCTCTTGGCTGCATCTCTGATCAGTCTTCTCCTTGTATGAGCTGAAAGTTTAGAGGGACGGCCAGGTCTTGGTAGATTTGCAGTGGTCTGATACTCCTTCCATTTCAATATTATCGCTTGCACAGTGCTCCTTGGGATGTTTAAAGCTTGGGAAATCTTTTTGTATCCAAATCCGGCTTTAAACTTCTTCACAACAGTATCTCGGACCTGCCTGGTGTGTTCCTTGTTCTTCATGATGCTCTCTGCGCTTTTGACGGACCTCTGAGACTATAACAGTGCAGGTGCATTTATACGGAGACTTGATTACACACAGGTGGATTGTATTTATCATCATTAGTCATTTAGGTCAACATTGGATCATTCAGAGATCCTCACTGAACTTCTGGAGAGAGTTTGCTGCACTGAAAGTAAAGGGGCTGAATAATTTTGCACGCCCAATTTTTCAGTTTTTGATTTGTTAAAAAAGTTTGAAATATCCAATAAATGTCATTCCACTTCATGATTGTGTCCCACTTGTTGTTGATTCTTCACAAAAAAATACAGTTTTATATCTTTATGTTTGAAGCCTGAAATGTGGCAAAAGGTCGCAAAGTTCAAGGGGGCCGAATACTTTCGCAAGGCACTGTATGTCTGTCCGGGACACTTATTTTATACAATGTTGCAAGTTTGCTAGCTCAAGCTTCAGTTGATACAATGTTTCAAGTTCCTTGCAGACAGACCATTCATAGCCAATGTGATTTATGGTATATTTATTTTTAACAGGATATTTTCTACCTGCAGGCTGAAATGTTTATTTGTTGGCTTTGTGGGCTATTTCTACATAGTTGGCAATGGCAATAAAAGTTACTTTTAGATTTGTTTTACAAGCACATGATAATGATTTTGAGATACAAAGACTTTATTATAAATTAAACTGTTCCACGAAAATGTGAGTATAAAAATCATAACTGGCACACAGATTTTTAGAAATGGTAAGATAAATTGGGACTCCAAATGGAAAATGTTGCAGAGGGCCAGAGAGACGAGTCTAGGAGGAGTCGGAAATGGTGGTGAGTAGTGCTGACAAAATTGAGAAAAAGATGGTGAAGCAACAGCTGTGCTGGAATGCGAACAATTTGGGTGTCAGTTCTGAAGGTATGAAGCGGAATGATGAGGGTCAAGGACATAAGAAGAAGAGATCATAATACAGAAAGCAGTGGACCATCTAATAACGAAAGCATAAAGAGGGCCAAGGTAGGAAGCAAGAGTAATAATGTGTTGGAATGGAAAGTGGTGATAGTGTTTGATGAGACCACAGGGCCTCACACCCTATCCAACTAACTAATGCTGTAGGTGAAGTGAAATTAGTTAATTGGAAATGGTAGATTTTGTTAATATTTTGTGGTAGCCAGGCTCGGCAAGAGAAAATTCAATCAATAGAAAAGCTTAATGGGAAGAAGATGAAAAGTCATGTCCCTGGTGGTTATGCTAGATTGAGAGGAGTCATCACCGGGGTCCCAATATCTATGTCCATAGACGATATTAAAGGAAATGTAAAGGGAGGAAGAGTGATTGAGGCCAAAAGGTTGATCAGTAGGACAGAAGGCTTTCACTTTGACCTATCAGTGCTGCTGAGGTTTGAGAAGGTTATGCCTGGGAAAGTACAGATAGGATTCCTTAGTTTCAATGTCAGAGATTTTGCCACATCCCCATTGAGGTGTTTTTAAATTCCAAAGAATGGGACATGTAGCTGCTCAATGTAAAGGAAAAAAAGGGTGTGGAGGGGAGCAATGTTAAGGTTGTGTTGTAAATGTGGGGGAAGGGGCCATAGTGCAGCATTTGGTGGGTGCCAGGTGAAGAGAGAGGCTCAGCGAAACAGTGCATTAGGAAAGTATTCAGATCCCTTCATTTTTTTTTCTCACATTTTGTTATGTCTTATTCTAAAATGTATTAAAAACAAACATGTTTTTAGAAATGTTTACAAATGTATATAACATTTTTTTTTAAATGATAGCACATTTGCATAAGTATTCAGACCCTTCTCCCCCGATTGCTCAGTTTGACCGGGCCGCCAGCTCTACGATGAGTCTTGGTGGTTCCAAACTTCTTCCGTTTTTAAGAATTATGGAGGTCACTGTGTTCTTGGACCTTCAATGCTGCAGAAAGGTTTTGATACCCTTCCACGGGTCTGTGCCTCGACACAATGCTGTTTCGGAGCTCTACAAACAATTCCTTCGAACTCATTGCTTGGTTTTTGCTCTGATATGCACTGTTAACTGTGGGACCATATTTGCTCCAGAGTGGCGCAGTGGTTTAAGGCACTGCATCTCAGTGCTTGAGGCGTCACTACAGACACCCTGTTTCAAATCCAAGCTGTATCACAACCTGCCGTTGTTGGGAGTCCCATAGGGTGGCACACAATTGGCCCAGCGTCGTCCGGGTTTGGCCGGTGTAGGTCTTCATTGTAAATAAGAATTATTCTTAACTGACTTGCCTCGTTAAAAAAAAATAGTTCTAAAGTTTGGAGTCACTTAGAAATGTTGTTTTTGAAAGAATCTCATTTTTTTGTCATTTTTGTATTTAAAAAAAAACAACAAAAAAGCATAATTGATCCGAAATACAGTGTAGACATTGTTAATGTTGTTGTAAATGACTATTGTAGCTGGAAACTGCTAAATGGAATATCTACATGGGCATACAGAGGCCCATTATCAGCAACCATCACTCCTGAGATCCAATGGCACGTTGTGTTAGCTAATCCAAATTTATAATTTTAAAAGGCTAATTGATCATTAGAAAACATTTTTTGCAATTATGTTAGCACAGCTGGAAACTGTTGTTCTGATTTAAAGAAGCAATGAAACTGGCCTTCTTTAGACTAGTTGAGTATCTGGAGCATCAGCATTTGTGGGTTTGATTACAGGCTCAAAATGGCCAGAAACAAAGACTTTCTTCTGAAACTCGTCAGTCTATTCTTGTTCTGACAAATGAAGGCTATTCCATGCGAGAAATTGCCAACAAACTGAAGATCTCACAACGCTGTGTACTACTCCCTTCACAGAACAGCGCAAACTGGCTCTAACCAGAATAGAAAGAGTGGGAGGCAAGGGGACAAGTACATTAGTGTCTAGTTTGAGAAACCAACGCCTCACAAGTCCTCAACTGGCAGCTACAGTAAATAGTACACTCCAAACACCAGTCTCAACGTCAACAGTATACGGCCATAAGCGACTCCGGGATGCTGGCCTTCTAGGCAGAGTTCCTTTGTCCAGTGTCTGTGTTCTTTTGTCTATCTTAATCGTTTCTTTTTATTGGCCAGTCTGAGATTTTTCTTTTTCTTTGCAACTCTGCCTAGAAGGCCAGCATCCTGGAGTTGGGTCTTCACTGTTGATCAAGTTGATGATATTTTAACGAACAACAAAATGCTTTTCGTTTAGAAACAAGGACATTTCTTAGTGACCCCAAACTTTTGTGTGTGTGTGTGTGTGTGTGTGTGTTACCAAATCAGGTGAAATCAATTGAGTTTACCACAGGTGGTCTCCAATCAAGTTGGTGAATCATCTCAAGATGGAAACAGGATGCGCCCGAGCTCAATTACGAGTCTCATAGCAAAGGGTCTGAATGCTTAGGTAAATAAGGTATTTCAGTTTTTTATTTGTATACACTTGCAAAGATATCTTAACCTGTTTTTGCTTTGCTACTATGTGTAGATTGAGAATTTTTTAAAGGCTGTAATGTAACAAAATGTGGAAAAAGGGAAAGGGACTGAATACTTTCTGAATGCACTGTATAGAAGTAGTCATGATGTTTTGTATGCAGAGGCTGTAAAACCGATTGGGGGAACTACAGTGTGGAATAATGGAGCTTCCATGGCTGCTCATGTAGTAAGTGGACCTAAGGTCGGGGCTTGTGTTTCTGCTGGTCCTGGCTTGGTTTGAAGGCCTGCTCAGAAATCTTGCGCTCATGAATGTGCAGTGTCAAAGGACACTTTGAAAATGAATAAAGTAGACTTCAAAACTTTTAGTTGGTAATGTTGTCAGTATGACTTTAATCCAGACAGGGCCCTCATCCCCGTCATTCATAGGAGGAAAAGACAGAGGTATCGTGGACAAAGTTCCGGGTGCCTTATAAGGATCCGTTGCCGAGAGGGTAATCTACCTTTACCATCGGTCCTATTAGCCAACGTACAATCAATCAATAATAAAATGGACAAACTACGAGCATGTATATCCTACAAACGGGATATTAAAAACTGTAATCTCTTATGTTTCACAGAGTCGTGGCTGAACGGCAACATACAGCTGGTGGGTTTTAATCTTTTTCGGCAGGATAGAACAGCAGCCTCTGGTAAGACAAGGGGCGGCGGCCTATACATATTTGTAAACAACAGCTGGGGCATGAAATCTAAGGAAGTCTCAAGGTTTTGAGGTAGAGTATCTCATGATAAGCTGTAGAACACACCATTTACCCAAGAGCGTTTAAATCTATATTTTTCGTAGCTGTCTATATACCACCGCTGGCACTAAGACCACACTCAATGAGCTGTATACGGCCAAACATGAAAACGCTCATCCAGAGGTGGCGCTGCTAGTGGCCGGGGTCTTTAATGCAGGGAAACTCAAATCAGTAGTACCTAATTTCTATCAGTATGTTAAATGTGCAACCAGAGGGAAAATAACTCTGGACCACCTTTACTCCACACCCAGAGATGCATACAAAGCTCTCCCTCGCCCTCCATTTGGCAAATCTGACCATAATTGTATCCTCCTGATTTTGTGCTTACAAGCAAAAACTACAGCAGAAAGCCCCAGTGACTCAGTCAATAAGAATGTGGTCAGATGAAGCAGATGCTAAGCTACAGGACTGTTTTGCAGAGGCGCTGGAGCAGAAGGCAGACATTATATGTGCCCGCAACGATTATTTTTTTGTTTTATCGTACATACCCCAACCAGAAACCATGGATTACAGGCAGCATCCGCACTGAGCTAAAAGCTAGAGCTGCCACTTTCAAGGAGCGGGAATCTAACCCGGAAGATTATAAGAAATCTCCCTAAGACCTCCGACAAACCATCAAACAGGCAAAGCGTCAATACAGGACTAAGATTGAGTCTTACTATACTGGCTCTGACGCTCGTCGGATGTGGCAGGGCCTGAAAACCATTACAGACTACAAAGGGAAGCACAGCCGAGAGCTGTCCAGTGACACGAGCCTACCGGACAAGCTAAACTACTTCTATGCTCGCTTCGAGGCAAATAACACTGAAACATGCATGAAAGCACCAGCTGTACCGGAGGACTGATTTCCTTATGAACTGTAACCGAGTAAAAATCTTTGAAATTGTTGCATTTAATATTTTTGTTCAGTGTCAATCATTCTCTCTAACCCATATTTAAAACAAATAATTTAACCTTTTAACCACACAAGTCAGTTAAGAACAAATTCTTATTTACAATGACGGCCTACCGGGTTAACTGCCTTGTTCAGGGGCAGAACAACAGATTTTTACCTTGTCAGCTCGGGATTCGATCCAGCAACCTTTCAGTTACTGGCCCAATGCTCTAACCACTACGCTACCTGCCGCCCCATAACACTGTAATCACTACTTCTAGGCCACTTATATCATTTTAAACATAGTAAAACGTGCTCAAATCAATTAGTTTCCAACAATATGGAGAGTTGTCCTCTGTGATATTTTTGTGGCAAACACAACGCTTTGTATTCGGGACATAAAGTTAATTTCTTTGACACATTGTTGGTAGTTTTACTTTAGTGCCTTAATGCAAACCGGATGCATGTTTAGAAATATTTGTATTCTTTACAGGCTTCCTTCACTGTGTCCGTTAGTTAGGTTAGTATTGTGGAGTAACTACAATGCTGTTGATCCATCCTAGTTTTTTTTTCCAATCACAGCCATTACTCTATAACTGTTTGTCACCATTGGCCTCATGGTTAAATTCCTGAGTGGTTTTCTTCCTCTCCGACAACTGAGTTAGGAAGGACTCCTGTATCTTTTCTAGATCTGGGTGTATTGATATACCATCCAAAGTGAACTAAATAACTTCAAGTTAAAAGGAATATTCAATGTCTACCCATCTACCAATAGGTGCCCTTCTTTGGCATTGGAAAAGCTCCCTGGTCTTTGCGGTTGAATCTGTGTTTGAAATTCACTACTCGACTGAGGGACCTTACAATTATCTGTATGTGTGGAGTACAGAGATGAGGTAGTCATTCAGATATCATGTTAAACACTTATTGCACACACAGTGAGTCCATGCAACTTATTATGTGAATTGTTAAGCACATTAATACTCATTTAGGCTAGCCATAACAAAGTAGTGTAATACTTATTGACTCAAGACATTTCAGCTTTAAAATGTTTTATTAATTTGTAAAAATGTCTTAAAAACACTATTCCACTTTGACATTATGGAGTATTGTGTGTAGGCCAGTGATGACAAAATCACATTTTAATCTATTTTAAAGTCAGGCTGTAAGACAACAAAATGTGGAAAAAGTCAAGGGTGTGAATACTTTCTGAAGGCTCTGTAGCTACAAACCATATGTTTTCGACCTGCACCATTCTCTTCACAACACCACCTTGATAATTCTCCCAGTAAGAGAATAGGTCACATCTCTCCCAGTAAGAGAATAGGTCACATCTAAAAAAAAAAAACAATCTTCTTCCTGTACGACATGGAATATTCCACACTGCACAAAAGCAAAGTCGACGGACCAACAACACGAAAAAAAAAAACATTTACTGTTTTTATACCTTATTGAGAACTGAAAGAAATGACTGCTGTGAGCTAGGCAGTGACTAGTGGGTTGTGACATCGTTGTGTGTGCCGCAGATAGCTTCCGCTACTCCTGTGACATCTGCGGGAAGAAATACAAGTACTACAGCTGCTTCCAGGAGCATCGTGACCTGCATGCTGTTGACGGTAATGGACTTACCTACCTACTCTCTCTTCTCTTCCTTACTTTCCATTTTTTTGTTCCTACTAGGCCTTTCTCTTCGGTGTCTGTTTTTGAATTCAAATGGGAACTTGTTCTGTCTCCGTGGCGATGTTGACTTGACATGCAGTTCCATAAATGTTTGTTTGGTTTTGTTAATGAATTCCTTGGAAGTTGAGCATGTAAAGTCCCTAGTAAAAGGGAGATCTCAAATGCTTAAAACAGGAAACTAGCCAGTCACAGGGCTGATATTTGTAATAATAATGTAATTGTAGCTCTTAAGCAATTTGATTGAACCTTCACTTCCACGGCTACTGCTGCTCTAAAGAAAGTACCCTTGACCCCTTCCTCCATATCGCTCTCGGTCTCCACCTCTACCCCCAGACCCATATGAGCAGGTGGTTCTAGGACCTGTGGAAGACCTCAAGGAGGAGCCGCAAGTGGAACCATTCCAGAAAATGGGACCAAGTAAGGCTGCACTGCATGCTGGTCTGCTGTTGCTTGGCAGATTTGGGTTTTGCTATTGGGCACACCATACTGTGCGAGATATACACTGAGTGTACAAAACATTAGGAACACCATCCTAATATTGAGTTGCACCCTCAGAACAGCCTCAATTAGTCGGGGGCATGGACTACAAGGTGTCGAAAGTGTTCCACAGGGATGCTGGTCCATGTTGACTCTAATGCTTCCCACAGTTGTGTCAAGTTGGCTGGATGTACTTTGGGTGGTGGACCATTCTTGATACACATGGAAAACTGTTGCGTGAGAAACTGGCACATACTACCATACCCCGTTTAAAGGCACTTAAATATTTTGTCTTGCCCATTCACCCTCTGAATGGCACACATACACCTTCCGTGTCTCAATTGTCTCGAGGCCTACAAATTCTTCTTTAACCTGTCACCTCCCCTTCGTCTACACTGATTTTGAAGTGGATTTAACAGGTGACGTCAATAAGAGATCATAGCTTTCACCTAGTCAGTCTATCATCTGTGTTTTGTACAGTCAGTGTATACTGCAAAGTGGTTGATTAAGTATCTGAAATCCATCCTTTTGCAGTGTGTTAAGGCAATGTTATTAGTTTTAGCATTTAGCGCTTTACCTCATGGATGCAATGTATTTGGCTCTGAGGATAGATATTAGTAGATTTATATCCCATTATGAGCATAATACAATATGATTAGATTTGGGGAATAATTCAGGCTCAATTTCCCCAGTACTGAAAATGAAGGAAACCATTTCAGGGAACCACCAAAGATGCTACACATGTTGTTCTTCTATCATTACAGGAAGTTATTTTTATTGAATGCAAGTAATGTGACATTTTGAGTAACTTTTGTCAATTTCTCCCACAGAAACTGGGAGCTACGTGTGTGAGTTCTGTGGGAAGCAGTACAAGTACTTCAACCCATACCAGGAACATGTGGCACTTCACCAACCAACGAGTAAGTCATCTCACAGGTCTACGGAAGGGACTAGTCATCTGTTGTAGTCTAACCTCCCAAACTCTCGTCACCTGTGTTAGGTCATCAGTTCAGTTAATGTAGGTAGATAAGTTGGCACTTATTTATTTGGTGGTACTGACACAACTCTCTACCCACAGATTGGTCCTTCGATAATATGAAGTCGCCTCGGTCACGTGGAAGTGTGGGTGGAAACATGGATGTCAGCAAGTACAGTGCCACTAAACTAGAAACCGGTATGGACAACTGAGCTAGGATGTGAATGTATATAGAGTGACAACCAAACCACTTAAATATGTAAACTTTTAGACCTTAAAATGGACCGGAGAGTTTATAATGAAGTGGGCAGGTTCAAACCCTAACTGTCATTATGTAACATTTTGATATCACTGTAAAGCAAGGCTACAACCTTCTACCGCAGATCGTTTTGTCTCAACTTTCTCTGCTGTGATCCGAAGCACTCCCTCGCTCGTCTTGTCTGTCATATCTCTCACCTGATCAGTTCCTCTGTCTCTACTGACTAGTCTGTCTATGCAGAGCTATTTAAAGCTTGACACACTCCTCTAGCACAGAATAATGGGTCAAAGGAGATGGTGGACAGGAGTAGTAGGACTCTTATTCAAATGCTATGGGTGAATATTCCTTTTTTTATTGAATCCGGTGACGAAAAAGCAATGAATCATCCCAAGGTGACACTCGATATGCAGTACCCATGATGGTCATTTCACTGGATCAGAATGGTATGGACTTCAGAAAGCAGATATTGCATCATTATCCACCATTATTGTATGATACGTTATGCAGCCAGGTCTACACTCAAAAATAAAGTTTTTTTTTTTTTTGTGTGTGTGTGTATCTGGACTGTTTTTACTCACCAAGTTTTTACTCACCAAGTAAGAAACCTGGGTTTTCTTTGGGTGTTGTCAGTTAAAACATGGTATTTATTCATACTTTTTTTTAATTTAGTGTGTTTTCTATTATTTCTCTTTATTTTCTTTCTCTCTGCATTGTTGGGAAGGGCCCGTAAGCATTGCACTGTTAGTCTACACCAGTTGTTTACCAAGCATGTGACTAATACAATTTGATTTGATATATTCCACAGACAGTCCCTTCAGTCGGAAAATAGAGAGCAAAACCCAGTCCAGCTTGGTGGACACCAACAGTTCCCAGAACTCAAGCGGTGAGCACTCAGGCGCTTCTCATTAGCAGTATACTTGTGCATTTTATGAACGTCTCTGCACAGTGCAGTATATTTTCAGTTGGGCAACTCTCCTAATCATTAGCTGTGAATGTCAATACATAGGGAGACGATGTGTTCTTACTGAGACTTGGGTAGAACATGGAGGTAGATGGAGAGTGAATCAGGCAGAAATGTGAGTGTTGGTGGCTTAGTGCAGTGTTTCCCAACCCATGTCCTCGAGTTCCCCCAACAGTACACCGTTTTATTAGAACTCTAGACATGCACACCTGATTCAACTTGTCAACTAATCATCAAACTCTCAATGAGTTGAATGAGTTTGTGTTGAGAGTGTTTGTCAAGGGCTACAACGAAACAGTGTACTGTTGGGGGTACTTGAGGACCAGGGTTGGGAAACATTGGCTTAGAGTCCAAGCATATAACCACATTCAAATCATGGCTGTAGTCTGGTTCTCTACCCTGCTTCCTGAAGTATACACTCGTTTGCTCCCCCTTGTGGATTCAAAAATAATGGATTGGTCTAGGAAATGTAGTAGAAACATCCTCAGTCTAGCCAATGCCTACATCAATCGAATGCTTTTAAATCCACAAGGGGAGGAGAGAAAGTGCACACTCTGAAAGGGTAGGGAATTTTATCTGAAAACCAATGTAGTGTGTCTGAGTCTCACTCACTTCCTCTCACTCAGGTACTCCAAGCCCCCTGGTGACCGGTTCGTTCCCTGCGTCACAGAGTGAGTCCACTCCTCTCTCTACCTGCCTGCCTGCCTGCCTCAAACACAAACAAATTTCACCCCCTCCATTTAGTTTATTTTGACCATAATGAGAAACAGCTGCTGCCAGTGATATTTTCCTACTTGTCATTTTACCTTGTTCATTTGGGCTTGTCACTCTTGCACCTCCATTTAGGCAGTGTTTGTGACCCTGTAGTACTTGATGTGAAGGGTTTAATTTAGGCAGGTTAATCCATGGCGAATGGAAGAGACTAGGTGTTGTATGACTGTTTTTAAGTGGTGTCATGACATGAAATGAGGGACTTTTTGCTGACCCATACTTTACCCCAGCTGGGCATAATGATTCTGTGCCCTTCAACAATAACCTGTTACAGTTGACAAGCCAGGTGGGAAAATGTCATGAAAAACCTATGCAATCAAATGAAGTTCTATCTACATCTTTTACCAAATAAATTAGCCACAAAGTGCCTCACAACAATCAGGACCTAATGCTGCTAGAACCCCAAAGACAAAGCGACAGAGACAATGTCACTAGGTAGGAAGACTCAATCACCCTTAAATGGCATACATAGATAATAAAATATTAAATGAAGTAGGTTGAACATGTCCCTGTATTTTTATATGCGGTAAAATTAAACTTGCCGGCAGTGACCTAGATCTAGCGACGCACCGGGAATAGACTGGACAGGTCTACAGTGGATGTGCTCTTTCTTATGCTACGGGAAGCCTTATTCTGGGCCTTGTGTTTCTAGAACCCTACACATGTGGCGCCTGTGGCATCCCGTTCCAGTTCTACAACAACCTGCTGGAGCACATGCAGTCCCACGCTGGTGAGTTACCTGCACCTAGAGGGAGATATACCTGACTGGCTCTACTCATGGAGTGTAGTCGTCAAATGGCTGGGAGGCAAGCTTTCAGCTTGATCAAGTTGGTCTCAGTCCAAGTTGAAGTTGAATTCTACGCTTGTTAATGGCTTGATACTTTGGATTCTTAAAGTACTTTGATATTCTTTCAAACTACACCTTCATTTTGGAATAGTTTGACACAAACAGCTGCTGTATATCACACATCAAATGTTTTACATATTACATTTATTATGCACTTTATTTGTGTAATGACCATTGTCACCCCTGTAGTTTTATGTGTACCTACTCTTTTGGTTAATTATTGGTTGTTTACTAACCCCATCTAACTGTTAGCCACTAGCTAACCCTCAGCTTTTAGCTAACCCTCTGGAAGTATACGCTGCAGTTCATTAAAGGTCATCAGTCAACTGAAATACATTCATTAGGCCTTAATCCATGGGTTGGACTTGGACGGCACAGGCCCACCCACTTGGCAGCCAGGCCCACCCACTGGGAAGGCAGGCCCAGCCAATCCGAAAGGGTTTTTACCATAAAAAGGGCTTTATTACAGACAGAAATACTCCTCAGCACCCCCTCAGACAATCCCGCAGTTGAAGAAGCCGGATGTGGAGGTCCTGGGCTGGCTTGGTTACACGTGGTCTGCGGTTGTGAGGCCAGTTGGACTTACTGCCAAATTCTCTAAAACGACATTGGAGGCAGCTTATGGTAGAAAAAGTAACATTCACTTTTCTGTCAACAGCTCTGTTTGACATTCCTGCAGTCAGCATGCCAATTGCCCACTCCCTCAAAATTTGAGATATTTGTGGCATTGTGTTGTGGCAAAACTGCTCATTTTAAAGTGGCCAATATTGTCCTCAGCACAAGGTGCACCTGTGTAATGATCATGCTGTTTAATCAGCTTCTTGATTTGCCACACCTGTCATGTGGATAAATTATCTTGGCAAAGGAGAAATGCTCACTAACAGGGATGTAAACAAATTTGTGCACAAGCTTTTTCTGCACAAACATTTCTGGGATTTTTTTATTTTAGCTCCTGAATGGGACCAACACTTTACATGTTGCGTTTATATTTTGGTTCAGTGTATATGGCCCTATAACAATTAACCAATTACTAACACTTTAGCTATTAGCCTTTAGCTATCCCTCTGTAGCTTGTAGCGGTTAGATACTGTAACCCTAGCTAAACAGTTAACCGCCCTTCTGTCTGTTTCCCCTCAGCGGATAATGAAAAGCATATCAAAGGGGAGTCTCCAAAGACATCACCGGGCCCAGCCTCACAGGACCAGTTATGGAGGTCCCCCCAGCCCCAGCATCAGGCCCAAGCTCAAATAGTTCAAGTCCAGATACAGGCTCAATCCCAGGCTGCACAGAGAAAACACTCCATCAACCGTGAGTAGGCTACGAATCATTCAATATCGCTGTTATAGTCAATGCTGCCTATGAATAAACAGGGTTTCCACCCACTCTTGAAAATGTGATATGGTGATGAAATGTCACTTGGGTTATAAAATACATTTTACCAGAACATGATTCGTATTTCGTAACCTAATAAATCCGATGATAAGCACCAAGCTCTGTTGACAGAGCGGTGCCATTTCTTTTGCAGAAACTTTTGAGGATTTCATAAGTTGTGGTTGTAGTCTGCAAAGTTGTTTCTGCAGGTCGCAAAAATCAAAATTAGCAAGGCACAATGTAAATGAAATGTAAAAGGCTTTGCAAGTAAAAAGCTTGCAGTATGCTCAGTGCTCCGTTGACATGTCAGAGAGAGGCTTGTTTTTGTAAGAAATCTTCTGAACAGAACAGGAATTTAATATGAAAAGCATATACTAAAATATAAAAATGCATGACGTCTCAAAATCAATATCCATCTTACCTCTATATTGTTTTATGTCCTCCGGATTCCAGAAGAAAGATGATGTGTTCTATGGTAAGCCTGTCAGTTAGCCTGTCAGTTAGCCTGTCAGTTAGCCTGTCAGTTAGCCTGTCAGTTAGCATTCTCGCACAGCATCCAGCCTAGCTGACGCAATGCCATAATCCTGATTAATGACCACTTTTTTTTCTCTGGTCTCCATTGATTTAGTCACCTTCATTTTGGCCAAATCTCCAATAACCTTTGAATGGATTATGATAGAGACGTGATTATTTTACCCCCTTGTCAAAATATGCGTGTTTGATTGGACACCCTAATAAACACACTTTGGCCACACTACCTATGAATACATACTTTATCTCTCTTGCTTCAACTCTTTCTCCTATCTCTACCTCCCTTTCCCATGGTTTTCCTCTATTTTTCTCTTTATCCCATCTCCTCTCCCTCTCTCCTCCTCACTCTCACTGTATCTCTCCCATTCCTCTCTCTCCACAGAGAACAGTGGTGGGTTACCGGAGAAGGAAAGGCAACAGGTAGCCGAGCGTCTCCTGAGGGTGATGTGTACAGACCTGGGCATGCTCAACATGCTCAACAGCAAGGACTTCCTGAAGCTAGCCCAGACCCTGGTGGACACGGGTGCCCGCCACGGTGCCTACTCCACCCGTGACGCCCTGGGCAACATGAGCTCTCTGGCCCTACGCCAGCTTCCCCGCATGTACAACCAGGTCAAGGTGAAGGTGACTTGCGCCCTAGGCTCCAACTCCTACCTGGGCATTGCTGTCACCTGCCACTCCCAGACAGTGGGACCTGATGCCTGCCTAGTGCTGACAGCCTACCAGGTGGAGGGGTCCAGGCTCAAGCGCTATGTTTTAGGCGTCAAGGAGGCAGACCTGAGGGAGGCACCAGAGCAGGTGCACCAGTGGACACAGAACGTGCTGTCGGAGTTCGTCATGTCAGACATCCGCACGGTGTACGTGACTGAGCCGCGGGTGGGGGTGGGGGGCTTGCCGCTGGGTGGAGGCGGGCGGAGAAGGGTGTGCCTGCGGTGTGCCGGGTGCTCGTTGAGTGCTGTGGTTCAAGCGGTGCTGGGGAAGCACAGCTTGCAGGCAAGGGGGCTCCACGAGCTGGCTGAGCTGTTGGCTGCCTGCCATGACATCGCCGCCTCCACCAGCCTCTTGTCCACCAGCGCCGCCACGGATGAGGGCATGTCTAACCCCTCCACTCCCCCTGGGCTCAGCCCCACTCCTCCCTGCTGGGACCGCATGGCTGAGGCCCTCCTTCAGGTGCACTCCCACTTTGAGCAGATCTTCGAGGCGTATGGGAGGAGCAAGGCCACGGCTTCCACACTGCAGGGCCTCAACAAGCACCTTCTAGGGACACTGACCTGCCTGTTGGCCCCTCTACGCCTGGCTGCCCTGGAACTCAGTAGCCAGAGGAGGCCAACCCTGCAACAGGTGCTACCTGTCTACCTGCGCTTGGAGAAACTGTTCACCTCCAAGGCTGGGGAAGTGGGGACCTCCAGCAAGCTCTGCCATTACTTTCTGGAAGCTCTTAAGGAGAACTTCAAGGTGGAGAAAGCCCACCAGGTAGCCATGGTGCTGGACCCCCAGCTGAAGCTGCGTCCTGTCCCAGCCTACCAGCAAGAGGAGATCATCGCCCACGCCTGCGAGATGGCCACAGACGGCCGCGACGGTGGGGGATCCGGAGGTGAGGATGTGGATGGACCCTCAACACTCAAACGGCTCCGCGTGGACGTCCCCAGGGGTGGGGTGAATGCCAGAGGGGTAGTAGCCGTGTCATCGTGTGAGGCGGCGTCAGATGAATGCCAGACCCAGGTGAGACAGGAGGTGTTCCAGTATCTGGCTGAACCGCTCCTCCAGGGTACCAACCCAGACCTCTTCCACTACTGGAGCACCACTGTGGGTGACCGCTACCCCAGACTGGCACGCCTGGCACTGTGGCTGCTGGCCGTGCCCGCGGTGGGTGTCCGCAGCGAGTGTGTGAGCGTCTGTGAACAGAGCTTGGCCATGAAGAGGAGGCAGCAGGTCACCGCCGAGGAGATGAACAAACTCATCTTCCTGCGCTCCAACATGGCCTGAATGTTAGGGTCCGACCAATAAGGCTGACCGAACCACGACCATAGCTCGACTGTCCTAGACCGACCCACCAATGACTACACAGACTTTCTACAGCGGGATAGCGGAACCCATAGTGCGATCTTCTCAAGATGCTGATCAAACTGTGGTTAGTGCCAAATGCAACAAAGAAAAAATGTATTATCAGGGGTTGAATTGCTTTTAAAATTGATAGGATAAATGACAAGGATAGTAAGTAAGGGGTGTTGCGTCTGGTGCTAGCTTGTAACCGCTGTTATTAGTAACCGCTGTTATTCTTTGGCCCTTAAAGATCTCGCTTTCACTGAATCACTTCTGACCCTTGTGTCAAAGTCAATTTCATGCCTTTACTATGTTATCAAACTGCCGTCTTTTTACAATTTCTTCAATGGCTTGTAGTTGTCTGGCTTTAGTAGCCCTTTGAAGGACTAAAGGAGGAAGATTGGCCTTCGGTGGTTGTGTATGGCCTGGCATCAGATCCGTTCTGGACAATGGTGCCATTGGTGTGCACTTTGTTACTGAGTGACTATACTGAATGACTTGATGGTTGGGGTGGGTGTGATTAGGAACTCGTCGGCCTGATTGCTATATATATTTTAGTAATAATAAATTCAATATAAAGAGTAAAAGAGAACTTAAATGTAGTGGGCCTCCAACCCCACCCAGACAACATATCCATCCAACTCCCCACACCTGGAAACCATGTTTCCCTCCAACTCCCCACACCATGAAACCATGTTTCCATCCAACTCCCCACACCTGGAAACCATGTTTCCATCCAACTCCCCACACCTGGAAACCATGTTTCCATCCAACTCCCCACACCTGGAAACCATGTTTCCCCACCCCCCTAGAAACTAGGTTTGCTCGTCAGTCAGCACTCCCCCTCCAGGTGACCAGAGGTGTCGAAAGCATTCCACAGGGATGCTGGCCCATGTTGACTCTAATGCTTTCCACAGTTGTGAAGTTGGCTGGATGTCCTCTGGATGGTGGACCATTCTTGAGACACACACAGGAAAATGTTGAGCGTGAATACAACAGCGTTGCAGTTCTAGACACACTCAAACCGGTTTGCCTGGCACCTACTACCATACCCCGTTCAAAGGCACTTCAAAATGTTGTCTTGCCCATTCACCCTCTGAATGGCACACATAGACAATCTATCCAATTTATTATAATTTATTATTTTGTATGTGTTGGGCTTTATACATTTTATTTGTATGTATTAGGCTTTAGCTAAGATTATTCTTTAGAGTCAAGTATATTTGTCCAGGCCTCAATTGTTTCTTGATTAGCACCATTCATTCTCGCTGTGGATAATTCTGATGTTAGAGCTTCTAACAGTAACTGTATCCACTGGAGAATTGGGAGAGAGTGAGGTGATTGCCATCTAAGACACAACAGCTTTTTTTTGCGGCAATGCTGCCTGCCAGCAGTTAATCATCTCTTATTGAGAGGTTCAAGGAGCTATCGTTGTTAAGTAACATAATAGATGCAAAGCATTGAATATTTACATTGACGCACATTAACTGCAGGGCACTCCCACATAATTTGAAAAATGTGCCTACCTGATTTAGGGGACACAGTGAACAGTTGGGAGTTGGGGCCAATGTCATCATAAAACGCATCCTTGGTGATAAATACAGTCTGTGAACAAACTTAAAATGTATAAATGAATGGTTTGTGTAGGTCATATTTTTCCATGTTCTGTTCGTTAGTCAGATTCAATTAGATCTGTCGAACAATACTTTTTTTTTAATGGCTAGCTCAGAATGAGCTTTCCAAGTTGTTTATATATTATAGAGATCGGTCCTTTCCAGAGCCCAGATAATGTATTTATTAGTCCCATCATTGGATGGTTCGGTAGATGGGTTTCCCAAGGGACTTCTTACGCCAGCATAGCTGACCTAAGTTGGGGTAAAAAAAGAAAGAAAAAATGTACAAAAGAAAAAAGAGTTGCCTGGTAATGTGTATATCTCAAATCTTGGAATATTCTCAAACCATTTCTGTCCATGATATCGGTAAAGGTACGGACTCCAAATTTGGACCATTGGGGAGGATGCAAAAGGCTGCCCTACAGATCGCAAGGCACTCTTGTGATATATTGGAGCATGCCATTTTGATTCCTAGTTGCGTTGTTTAACAACTGGCGCAAAATATAAATTGTGTGAGCTATAATGGGACCAAAGCATACTTGACATTGTTTAAGGGGTATATCTGTGAAGACCACCTCTTCCATGGCAATAGGAGACAATGTTTCTCTCTCTATTCAGCCAAGGGGAAAAAGAATCATGTCTAAAACAATTTAGCATGGGTTGAAATGCTGGTGCCTGGAAATACTATTTAAAGTTTGGTAGAGATAGTCCTACGTCTTTCCCTCGTTGTGATTTTGTTCAGTTTAGAGAGATGTCTGGCCTATCAAAAGCTTTTCCTGCATGGAGAGAGAATAAATAAATAATAATAATAAGGAGCATCTAAGATATGTAATAGTCGAGGGAGGTTATCCAAGGATAAATGTTTTTAAACAAACCCATGTGGGCCAATTTGGGTAAGTCTCGAGATGGGACGACAGCATCTTGGAAAAAACGTTTAATATTTGTGTTTATCAAAGATAGGAAGAACACTGGCAGGCATCCTTACCTTTTTTTTTTTTTTAATTAAAGTGAAATTAGTGCTGTATTCACATCTCTCCCAAAAATGAACCTTTGTGAACAGCTGTGTTAATCATTTTGAGCAATAGTGGACCTAATTGATTCCCAAAATTGTACTAGACCTCAGGAGGAATACCCTCCCATCCAGGTGATCATGCTAGCCCCCATGTCCTTTTGAGTTTACTGAAAGACATTTGGGCTCCCAGTGAGGTGGCTTCCTCTGATAGATGAGGTGTTCTTAATTATTTTAGAAAGGACTTAGTCTGGGTTGGTGTGGATTTATAATCCGAGGTATACAGTTCTTTATAGAAGTGGGAAAATATTTGATTCATTTGGGTTCTGATGGTAATTCCCGTGTTTCAGATTCAATAGTCGCTATGTCAGCTAATTGATCATTAGTCCATAGCTTGTTGGCCAGTAAACGACTGAGACGAATACCATGAAAGTAATGGTTGAGTCTAACTCAATGGATGGCAAATTCTGCTCTCTGTTTTATCAGTAAATGAAGTTATGTCTTGACATTGGAAAGTGTAATAGCTACCTGGTCTGAAAATAGTGTTTGTTGAGAACTCACTAACGCAGTTAACGTTTCCAATTTTGATATCTTATTTAATTATAGACATGCGAGACAAGTACAATGAGACCAAGTCTCTCCAGCATATACTCTCTGACTACAACCTCATTGATGCCTGGCGAGCAAATAATCCTAAAGCAGAGGAGTACACTTTCCACTCAAACAGGCATAATACCTTCTTCTGTCCCGATAACAACATGGAAATCAGTTCATTCTAACAATATGTTCAGAGAATCAAAAAACCTAGGATCATATGAATTTGGAGGATACACATTAAGGCATTTTTCTTTCCATTATGGATACATTTAAGGAAAGTGATTCTGCCTTCTTGGTCTTCCTTCGCCTTTACCCAATATTATAATTACACCTTTTAGTTTTGTTTGGGGCTGATGAAAAAGCAGTCATTTTTTACAAATTCTCTTTTCTCTGTGTGTCCTTTTTGAGCAGCTGTGTTTCTTGGAACTTTGCTATATTAATATGGTTTCTTGCTAGGATATCAAGACAGCAGGAATGTTTAATAGAAGTATTAAGGCCCCTTCAAATTCCAAGAGAGAACAGCTAGTGTGGACATTAAAGAAGAAAAAAAAAGACATCATACTGTATTATTAATGGATGTAATTTGTTGAAATTATTATTTAATTTTTTCCTTTCTTTCCTTGTCTTTTATTTGATTTGTTCAATCGTGGGCATGTAATACGACAGCCGTTACAAATAGCCATCCCACATTAGGGAAGTGGGAGCTAAAGATTCATGGTCCCCCAGACTAACCGCCACACCTCCCCAGAACACCCCGCTACCTCGGTGTGGTGGACACATTGTCATATAACTGGCTATCAGGAGCACATTTCATTTGTCTATGAAATCAGGCCCATCCCTCTTGATGTGTTATTTGGTCCAACTTCTCAGTAAAATCTTGACCACCCACTTTCTTTTGCAATAAATCCTCCCAGTGTATAATATTGTTTGACAGTTATTTTGAAAGAATCTAATACTAACATATCGGTTTTGAGTTTAAAAAATGAAAACCTTCCCCAGCAGAATCAAGAGATTCTTTATCGTGTTGCATCTCTCCCTTAAGTCACAATTTAACTATATGTGGAGATATAACACAATAGTATAAAACAAGGAGTAAACACTTGTACTTTTGCCCAAAAGTTGGAAACTATGGCCCAATGCCAGAAAATATGTAACAAATCCTCCACTTCCACACCAAAAAAATTGCACAAATGGGATTGTTCAATGCCCCATATTTGAAACATCTTGTTAGTAGCCAGAAATGTGTACAAGATCTTCAACTGAAACATTTGGATTGTGAAGATTGTTTTATACTGAACAAAAATATTAACGCAACATGTAACAATAATAAAGTTAGTTATAGTTCATATAAGGAAATCAGTCAATTGAAATAAATTCATTAGGCCCTAATCTATCATGACTGGGAATACAGATATACATCTGATACCTTAAAAAAAAAGTAGGGGCATGGATCAGAAAACCAGTCTATCTGGTGTGACCAGAGCGTGACACATCTCCTTCGCATAGAGTTGATCAGGCTGTTGATTGTGGCCTGTGGAATGTTGTCCCACTCCTCTTCAATGGCTGTGTGAAGTTGCTGGATATTGGTGGGAACTGAAACACACTGTACTCAGTGGGTGACATGTATGGTGAGTATGCAGGCCAGGGAAGAACTGGGAAATTTTCAGTGTCCAGGAATTGTGTACAGATCCTTGCGACATGGGGCTGTGCATTACCATGCTGAAACATGATGTGATGGCGGTTCATGACTGGCATGAAAATGGGCCTCAGGATCTCATCACGTTATTTCTGTGCATTCAAATAGCTTTCGATAAAATACCGTTTGTCTGTAGCTTATGCCTGCCCATACATAACCCCACCGCAAACATGGGGCACTCTGTTCATAATGTTGACATCAGCAAATTGCTTGCCCACACAACGCTATACACGTGGTTTGCGGTTGTGAGGCCAGTTGGACGCACTGACAAATTCTCTAAAATGACGTAGGTGGCTTATGATAGAGAAATTAACATTACATTTTCTTTGCAACAGCTCTGGTGGGACATTCTGCAGTCAGCCAATTGCATGCTCCCTCAACTTGAGACATCTGTGGCATTGTGTTTGACCAAACTGCACGTTTTAGTCGCCTTTTATTGTCCCCAGCTCAATGTGTACCTGTGTAATCATCATGCTGCTTAATCAACTTCTTGATATGCCACACCTGTCAGGTGGATAGATTATCTTGGCAAAGGAGAAATGCTCACTAAAAGGGATGTAACACATTTGTGCACAACATTTGCAAGAAATACGCTTTTGGTGCTTATGGAACATTTTCTGTGATCTTTTATTTCAGCTCATGAAACATGGGACCAACACTTTACATCTTGTGTGTAATTTTGTTCAGTGAATGGGAGTATCAAACTGCTCCTCCCAGAAAGTGGAATGGGATGGCAACCAATTTGCTGTTTTCCAAATGAAAATTATACGTCTTTATAGATTTTAACTTTACTTAACCGTCAGTAGCTGTGTTTTCATCCAATTGGTGACAGATTTTCATGCAATTATTCAAAAATATGCATTAAAAGAATATGAGCATTTTCCCACAAGTGGTGTCTCCACAAAACAGATTTGTTACAGATGTGTGATGTCTTATGCACAGAAAATAGACTTTTTCACATAAGTTTTTATGTACAGAATAAAACTTCAGTATCAGTGCGTGGGTAAAATCACTGGGGAAGCCAGACCCGCCAAACCGTGCTTCTTAACACCCACCCGCTTAACCCGGAAGCCAGCTGCACCAATGTGTAGGAGAAAACACCGTTCAACTGATGACCGAAGTCAGCCTGTAGGTGCCCTGCCCACCATAAGGAGTCGCTAGAACACGATGAGCAAAGTAAAGCTCTCACCGCCTAACCCGGATGACGCTGGGCCAATTATGCACCGCCCTATGGGACACCCGGTCACGGCCGGTTGTGACACAGGCTGGGATCGAACCCGGGTCTGTAGGGATGCAGGTCCTTAGACTGCTGCGCCACTCGGGAGGCCCAATCACTCACAATTTAGTCCAATCACTGTAAGCTAAATATAATTTGGCTGTCCATGCTTCTGATTTATGTGTGTGTGTATGCATATTCATACAAGTAGAAAAATATGTTGACTCTCCCTATTTGTTGAGAAACACCAATGCCATCCTCTCGTTATTGTTGACGAAACGGTCTATCACTCTGTCATACAGTACACACTACTTTTTTGTTGTCCTAGGCTACCTGGCTAAAATGCTTGCTCGCTAGCCTAACTTCCATTCATGGGCAACGTTAGCTAGTTAACATTAGCCTTCTACATCAAGCTACATATTGAACTTCCATCCTCTCGGTCCAAGGGCACAACAATGATTGAATTAATGGTTGGATCAGAATCGCCATTATAATCATTGGCCATTACCGAGAATTAAATCCACAAGTCCAAATCTCGATGTCCATCATGGCTAATGTAGGAAAGGGACAACTTTAGCTACAGTGCCTTGCGAAAGTATTCGGCCCCCTTGAACTTTGCGACCTTTTGCCACATTTCAGGCTTCAAACATAAAGATATAAAACTGTATTTTTTGTTGTTGTGAAGAATCAACAACAAGTGGGACACAATCATGAAGTGGAACGACATTTATTGGATATTTCAAACTTTTTTAACAAATCAAAAACTGAAAAATTGGGCATGCAAAATTATTCAGCCCCTTTACTTTCAGTGCAGCAAACTCTCTCCAGAAGTTCAGTGAGGATCTCTGAATGATCCAATGTTGACCTAAATTACTAATGATGATAAATACAATCCACCTGTGTGTAATCAAGTCTCCGTATAAATGCACCTGCACTGTGATAGTCTCAGAGGTCCGTTAAAAGCGCAGAGAGCATCATGAAGAACAAGGAACACACCAGGCAGGTCCGAAATACTGTTGTGAAGAAGTTTAAAGCCGGATTTGGATACAAAAAGATTTCCCAAGCTTTAAACATCCCAAGGAGCACTGTGCAAGCGATAATATTGAAATGGAAGGAGTATCAGACCACTGCTAATCTACCAAGACCTGGCCGTCCCTCTAAACTTTCAGCTCATACAAGGAGAAGACTGATCAGAGATGCAGCCAAGAGGCCCATGATCACTCTGGATGAACTGCAGAGATCTACAGCTGAGGTGGGAGACTCTGTCCATAGGACAACAATCAGTCTTATATTGCACAAATCTGGCCTTTATGGAGAGTGGCAAGAAGAAAGCCATTTCTTAAAGATATCCATAAAAAGTGTTGTTTAAAGTTTGCCACAAGCCACCTGGGAGACACACCAAACATGTGGAAGAAGGTGCTCTGGTCAGATGAAACCAAAATTGAACTTTTTGGCAACAATGCAACACGTTATGTTTGGCGTAAAATCAACACAGCTCATCACCCTGAACACACCATCCCCACTGTCAAACATGGTGGTGGCAGCATCATGGTTTGGGCCTGCTTTTCTTCAGCAGGGACAGGGAAGATGGTTAAAATTGATGGGAAGATGGATGGAGCCAAATACAGGACCATTCTGGAAGAAAACCTGATGGAGTCTGCAAAAGACCTGAGACTGGGACGGAGATTTGTCTTCCAACAAGACAATGATCCAAAACATAAAGCAAAATCTACAATGGAATGGTTCAAAAATAAACATATCCAGGTGTTAGAATGGCCAAGTCAAAGTCCAGACCTGAATCCAATCGAGAATCTGTGGAAAGAACTGAAAACTGCTGTTCACAAATGCTCTCCATCCAACCTCACTGAGCTCGAGCTGTTTTGCAAGGAGGAATGGGAAAAAATTTCAGTCTCTCGATGTGCAAAACTGATAGAGACATACCCCAAGCGACTTACAGCTGAAATCGCAGCAAAAGGTGGCGCTACAAAGTATTAACTTAAGGGGGCTGAATAATTTTGCACGCCCAATTTTTCAGTTTTTGATTTGTTAAAAGTTTGAAATATCCAATAAATGTCGTTCCACTTCATGATTATGTCCCACTTGTTGTTGATTCTTCACAAAAAAATACAGTTTTATATCTTTATGTTTGAAGCCCGAAATGTGGCAAAAGGTCGCAAAGTTCAAGGGGGCCGAATACTTTCGCAAGGCACTGTAGCTACTCTACAGTTTTGTCACACAAACTGTTGTATTAAATAGCAAATGTGCCTACTCTGGTCTTGGCACGTGCGATCTAGCCAACAACTATCAAATACCGTGTGGGTAGGCTAGTCTACATGATGAGATTATTATGGATTAGAATGTTTGTCAAACGGCAGTCAAGCATCGATCATCATGTTACCACCCTGTGAAGTTCATCATAAATAATTTATTCTGTAGTTTAATAAACTGTGGTTTCCCGAGTCATAGTGGGAGGACCACACACCATATCATCATGTGACTCCAAATGTACTTCGATATGATGGTTGTTCTAAAAATATTTGCGCATAAGGGCATTTCCACTGCCAGTTCTCGCATAGTACATTTTACAGACACAGAAAGATCCCACCATGTCAAACAAACAAATGATCTGTCAGCATTTTTAAAATGGTACTGAAATTTCCTTTTTCCATCACAGTTGATTTATACGCTATGACTTTACTCGCATAAAAACTGGATGGAAACATGGTTTGTGAGATTTAATGAGGTCTACAAACAGGTTCTCTTCTCTTTATCCCTTGTTGCTTTTAAAGACAGTCTCACTATACCAAACTCCATGTCTTTATGTATAATATGTCAGTTTCTGATATATTAGTCTTTCTTAGTCTTCATTTTGTCGTTTGTACGTTTTACATCGAATATAGACCCATGTATTCATTTATCCAAAAGCAAATAGTCCAAAGAAACTTACTGGTGTGGCAATTATGGTTTCATGCTTTTAATTCATGCACTGATTTTTCTTGTAGGGTTAAATTTTTTGGCATGGTTGATCCATCCCCGCACTTGAGTTTTGTCTGTCATCCATTCAGTGACACACTCCACTTTCTCATTTAGGAGTTGTTTGTGAAATCTATTGTTGCCTTTGTGAAGACTTGCACAAATAAGTTGGAATCCAACTGGCTAGCTAGACCAGTACTATATTGGAAGTGAGTGTCACACACACCTAGGTACACACATGTTGTTAACATGTCTATTCAGTATAGATGGTTGACTTAACTTTCCTCTGTCCATAGCATCTGAGTTTTTTTTTACCTCCAGAACTCAAGGACATACAGTTAAGGCTATGATTTGTCCGACATGATGAATATAATGAAATTGTAAGTGTAGGTTCTAGATAATGCCACTGAAATTGATTTCATTTTTAAGTGGTATTTTTTTTAGACAACCATAGTCGAGGGATTTAATCTGTAGATCTTACATAAGAATTTCCAACAGTAAATTATCCTGGAAATGCAGTCGTTGATTTGGTGATCTCCAATACTATACACTTGCCTCGTACACTTTGTTGGTAGGATGAGAATTTATAACAAAGATATGCATGCAATCAATATGAGAGGACTGATCTATTCTATTGTGTAAGCCAGAGTGTTATTCTAAAACGGAACAGTTTCAGGGGGTCAGAAGTTGCTCGTAGGCAGTTGACCTCAGATCAGTGTCTAGGGGCAACTTCAGCCTCCTTTCAAGGGGTGGCAGCATGCGAATACAATAACTGTTTTACGTCAGTAGAGGGAGCAAGTGTTGCAGAAACGAGGCGTACAGTTTGATAACGCCATACCTCTTTTTATAAACTAGCATTTCAAGGGTTTTGATACACACAACTCAAATACTGTTTGTTATAAAGAACTGAATTCAGATGACAAAAAAATATATATTTTGCCGCTAACTAATGGCTTCGCAGAAACGCAGGTCTTGATTTTATCCGGTGGGTATAACAAGATGCTAATGTTCACTGTAAGTACAAGATGGCTAACAAATACTCTTTCCTTCTCCTTCAGAAATGTAGACTATTCTCAATTCTAATTGAGCATCAATGTTGTTTGTCTTATTTTATGGAAACATGTCATATTGTTTGTACTTTTTATACTCTGCCTGGCTACAATTTTTTTTTATTTTAACTTATTTTAATTCCACCATATTTGTCTTATCGGTAGGCCTAATTTATACTTTTGTAGTGACTATTTTGATATACTGCTGATGATAGGATACAAAGTGTTTTGTTTCAGAATGTCAGAAGTGACTGCACTGTAGAATGTTCTGAAATACATTACCCACTGTAGTATGTGCTGTGTGAATAAACTGGCTGAAATGAGCATTATCCTCTGACCACGTTCTAATGTGCAGTGTGGATGCATTGAGAGGAGTGTGTTTGTGAGACAGAAAGGACTCTTAACATGTAGACCAAGTTAGAGAGAGAGACCCTCAAATATGAACATACTGAGACAGGTGGCTGCTTTTTTCAGTGGCATACAGAGGACTTCCACATGGAGAGAAAGAAAGCTGCTGAGGGAAAAACTGAGGGTTCATGGAAAGGGGTGAGAGGCCTTACATAAAGGCAGAGTGAGAGAGAAGACTCACATGGAAGGATGGAGAGAAGCCATACAGAGGGTGGTTGGTTGGAGGTGCGTGTGAGGGTTCCCTGGGGGCCACTGGTGTGGTGAGAGAGCGAGGGGGAGCGTGGGTTTTGGCCTGCTGTCTTTCTTCCTCCACTCGTACCCGGGTCACTGAGCCCCCGAGGCACTGCAGACTGCAGCCATGCAGAAACACCCTTGATGGTTTCTACGGTTACTCCTACAACTAGCCTGCCCGCGAAAGCTAATTCACAGCACATGTGCCCATCTGGGCCTCCATTTCCCCGCCCCCCTGCTGAAGGTGAGTTTTTCCATACCATTTAACCACAGAGTTGGATGCCAAGTTTGTTATTGCTTACATCACAAGTGTTAGGGCAGCTCAAATGTTTGGTCATTGAGAAAGCAGAGGGGAGAGAGGAAAAAACACCACCCTTAGATAATTACTTCCGTTATGCACTAGTAAGAGAAGTTGTTGCATCTCAGCTCTTTCTAAGGGTAGCATAGAAATGTTGTGCATACATGTTTTCACATTCACTTTAGCACCTCTATATAAACTGTAGCTTTATAACGCCTTTAACCTGACTAGTGCTTAATTTCATTGGCAGACAAGTTCATTTTAGAGGACTCTGGGATTGTGAGGGGTTCCCCTGTTTACACTCTGGGCCAGCAGGTGGCAGTACAGCCTTTAGCTCAATGTAGCTGGAGACATTCTTCAGGGGGTGAACTGGGAAAACATTGATATCCCAACTCCAAGTAACCTCTGGCTTTGCTATGTCGTGCTGTGCTTTAGGGGCTGATGTACTTCAGGGCTGGAAGCGGGAGGCAAATTTATTTAACAGGCAAGTGCTGCCAAGACCAGGGGGCCATCCAATCACAATTATTTTGGATTTGTTTTCTGGCACACGTGCAGCGGTTAGCGTGTTGCCCTTAAGGTAAATGTGAGAATAGTTTTTTCGTCCAGGTGCAGCAAGTAGTGAATTCCCAGAGAGCACACCTCACCACAAAGTGAAAACCCATGAGTTTTGATCAATGAGATGAGACTGATTATTGCAAGGTACCATCACTGGCATAACGCAGTTTCTCTCGACCACTTGCAAGGGAATTTGGGCCCTAATTCTATTTTTTAAATATAACTGTCCTGTATAAGCATTTTGCTACATCCACAATGCCATCTGCTAAATATGTGTATGCGACCAATGAAATGTGGTTTTAGCCTGCCTGAACCTGCATGACTTGAGCCGTCCTTGCGCTCTCTCCCAGTTTGGACAGAAAGTTGTGCGTAAAACCAGTCTTAATGCCAAATAAGTCAGTTCACCCTCTAAACACCGCCTTACTAGGGATTGTTTCATTATGCAGTGAAGTGGCCAACCCGCGGGGGGACTTGCCTGTTTTGCATGTTATTTAGGCATTAATACGTGTCCATATCAGTTTGCAAACAATGGAAAAATATATATATAATTGAGTTAATAAAGCCGCATACAAACATGGTCTCTTTTTTTGTTGTTGAGTAACGTATCTCCAAAATGCAGGTGTTTCAGCCTAGCTCAGTGTTTTCTGTGGTGGGGCAAGCCAGCAGAAAATACGGAGCATTGCGCCGTGATTGGCTCAGTGTCTGTCATTAATGGGGATACTAAGTCACCACCAAGTCTAAGGGGAGTCAAGTCATTCTTGCCCCTTGGGTGCCGCCATAGAGTTGCATTAAAAGTGCCCATCCAAGGAGGATCAAGGTCATTGGCCACAGATAAAATTACATCAAATCAATTTTTTTTGTGAAGAATCAACAACAAGTGGGACACAATCATGAAGTGGAATGACATTTATTGGATATTTCAAACTTTTTTAACAAATCAAAAACTGAAAAATTGGGTGTGCAAAATTATTCAGCCCCCTTAAGTTAATACTTTGTAGCGCCACCTTTTGCTGCGATTACAGCTGTAAGTCGCTTGGGGTATGTCTCTCAGTTTTGCACATCGAGAGACTGACATTTTTTCCCATTCCTCCTTGCAAAACAGCTCGAGCTCAGTGAGGTTGGATGGAGAGCATTTGTGAACAGCAGTTTTCAGTTCTTTCCACAGATTCTCGATTGGATTCAGGTCTGGACTTTGACTTGGCCATTCTAACACCTGGATATGTTTATTTTTGAACCATTCCATTGTAGATTTTGCTTTATGTTTTGGATCATTGTCTTGTTGGAAGACAAATCTCCGTCCCAGTCTCAGGTCTTTTGCAGACTCCATCAGGTTTTCTTCCAGAATGGTCCTGTATTTGGCTCCATCCATCTTCCCATCAATTTTAACCATCTTCCCTGTCCCTGCTGAAGAAAAGCAGGCCCAAACCATGATGCTGCCACCACCATGTTTGACAGTGGGGATGGTGTGTTCAGGGTGATGAGCTGTGTTGCTTTTACGCCAAACATAACATTTTGCATTGTTGCCAAAAAGTTCAATTTTGGTTACATCTGACCAGAGCACCTTCTTCCACATGTTTGGTGTGTCTCCCAGGTGGCTTGTGGCAAACTTTAAACAACACTTTTTATGGATATCTTTAAGAAATGGCTTTCTTCTTGCCACTCTTCCATAAAGGCCAGATTTGTGCAATATACAACTGATTGTTGTCCTATGGACAGAGTCTCCCACCTCAACTGTAGATCTCTGCAGTTCATCCAGAGTGATCATGGGCCTCTTGGCTGCATCTCTGATCAGTCTTCTCCTTGTATGAGCTGAAAGTTTAGAGGGACGGCCAGGTCTTGGTAGATTTGCAGTGGTCTGATACTCCTTCCATTTCAATATTATCGCTTGCACAGTGCTCCTTGGGATGTTTAAAGCTTGGGAAATCTTTTTGTATCCAAATCCGGCTTTAAACTTCTTCACAACAGTATCTCGGACCTGCCTGGTGTGTTCCTTGTTCTTCATGATGCTCTCTGCGCTTTTGACGGACCTCTGAGACTATCACAGTGCAGGTGCATTTATACGGAGACTTGATTACACACAGGTGGATTGTATTTATCATCATTAGTCATTTAGGTCAACATTGGATCATTCAGAGATCCATAAACTATTGGAACCAAGACTTAGAAATAACTGATATTGGCAGAAGATGGAGGGAATGTTGGAACATGACTAATGAAATTACAGTTTACGAAAATGTACACTTAATCCAGTATAAACTAATGTATAGGTTTAATTATAAAGAAAAATGCACAATCGACTGCACAATGTCAGAGTCATGTCTTAAATGTAAAGCTGACAATGACTCAATAATTCAGGCCTTCTGGGAACGCTAGAAAGTCAAAGTTATGGGCAGAGTTAGAAGGTTGCCTGTCAGAACTATTACAATATAAATGTATTTTTACTCCGTCTGTCTGTATATTTTAAGACATGGCATATGAGGGTGCAGTGAGATACCAGATAGGTTGGACAACACTTTTCTTGTCAATCATCTTGAAAAAACGTATATTTAACTGGAAATCAACCAATCCTCCATCGTTAACACAATGGAAAGCTCAAAAGCTTTTATTATCTAAACGTTGAAAGTGTGTGGGCGATGGAGAGAAACAAAATGGTGCAGTTTGAGGCCATGTGGTGGAGAGTGAGGCGGGCGCTGGAGATGGGGTTGTGAGCAGGTGTGTCTGGGAAGGTGTGATGGTATGGTTTTAAAATACAAATAAATTGTACCAAAAAAAAGACATTGATGACCGGTGTATGGGCCTGTGTGCCCCCCACCCTGCGTGGGTGTCCGGTATGACTGTGGGTAACATGCAAAATGTAATGAAGTAAGCAGCCTACACACAGGTCTGATCTGATGACTCTCACTGGGCATTGTCATGCTTCTCCTACAATACAAGCCACTACTAGCCCTTCACACTGTCTCCACCTTGGCAGTCTCATGTTCTCTCATTCCCAACGCTAACAGGTGTCCAATTGACAGTTTATAACAGTTTGCCAGATCCTGCGTCTCCAGTCGATGAAAATGAGAGGAGAGCCACTTTCGACTCAATTCAGGCCACGCCCCAAGTCCCAATTGGACTTCTTGATTGTTACCCAAGCAGAGAGAGAACCACAGCTTCATCTTGCTTTCTGGACATGCATCTCATACCATGTGCCTGACAACGACAAGGGTGCTGGCACCTCCACCTCAGACAACCGGTGGGCATCCCACCTGTCTCCAGCTGTCTGTTCAGTGAGCGCAGGGAGACAGAGGAGGACACAAGAATAGAAGTATAGAGAACTCCTGTCCCTGACAGTGGCAGCAGTGCTGTAGTTCTTCATCACAGGCGGTGACTTTATCCGTAGTGACATGGATGTACAGAAGTGCCAGGGCGCATCCACCCCACCGCTGTCAGGTGTCACCCCCAGGAAACATTCCACCTAGCCCCCCCTGACTTCACAGGCACCCAGTGTGCCTGCCTAACTGCATCTCCCTCCCTGCACACCTACACATATAGAGAAACACACACTTTGGACTGGATTCAACATCCAGCCACATCGGTGGGGCTTTTCCCAATGATACAGTATGGCATAAAGATTGTGAGCGTGTTGAATACATTCAGTTGGACATCTGGCTAGGTATCCCCCTTTCCCTCTCCCTTTAATGTTATTTTTAAAGACACATACAGGCTTTATACTTCTGGGCTACACACAATACTTATAGAACATTGTACAGAAGAGATGGCGTGTTAGGCAGTCTTTATCCTATAATGACCCAGAATTTAAGTATCACCGTCATGTTTGCAGTTGTGTTAGTAATATATACAGTGCTTCTAAGAGACACAGTATACAGGTGTAACTACTAATAGTGTACTGTATATTTCAGAGGAAAAGCACACGGATGTATTGCTGTCCACTGGTGAAATACACAGGTGATACTTTCCCCATCATCCACAACCTCCAAACATACAGTATACCAGTGTTAATACTTCATAGTAATGTGGTGTAGAGGAAGGTGTGAAAGGATGACGTAGTGGTCTTGGCTTGAGGAGGACGACCGTGGTCAGTGTGTGAAGTGAGGTGAAGGTTGAACTGCCTGTCTATAAATAGAGCTGTGATCTCTCCATTATTATTTATTAATCATAGTCATGATCTGGGGACTTGGGCCAGCTCCCTGCATGATGTCTGACAACCAATGAGAATGTCAAGATGGAGATGACAAGGAAGGGCAGCGAGTGAGCGCAGTCTGCGGTGTTCTCTCTGTGGCCAAATCTGCAATGATCATATCCCTAATCTTCATCATTTCATTTGAAAGTTAGCTAATTTTCTTCCCTTCCCATGTCACTGGAGGGGATGCCAGATACAAAATTGTCATTTTTTTCAGGTAATCGTAGCAAATGTATTAATTAATTCAGTCCCTTGGCTTGTAGCGTCAGTCTTTCTATGTAGAACAGTCAACGGAAATGTTGAGAGTTGCTATCAATGAGTCAGTCAAGTTTATGACACACAACAATGAAAATGGACAACAAAAGTATTTTTTTCCTTTTCTTTAGAAGTGTAGACATCCACTGACAAGTTCCTGTGGCATAACACGTCTACTTTCAGAGAATTCAAAACATGACAATTATAGGACAACAAAACTCTCAGGCACTCACTCAGAGCGAGTTGTCTGCTTCCGTGGTAGCGTAGTGTCCGTGTCGTGAGAAGAGTGAAGGTGATTAACCCTCTGGAGTCTAAACCCTGTCTAAGCCAGGGGAGGGGACATATGGAATCATTTAGCTATTTGACTTTGAATTTTAAGACTTAAGGTATCAAAAATACATATTATAACATTATTTAATGAAACATTAAATTTGGCATTACTGCTGTTAGCCCATTGAATAACAGATTATTATTTAAATAATTTTTTTAGGGTGTAGATCAGCTTTAATTGTGTAGATTGTAGAGTCCAATGTAATTGTCTGCATCATTTCCAATCCCCCATATATTTTTGGGAATATACAGTGCATTCGGAAAGTATTCAGACCCCTTGACGTTTTCTGCATTTTGTTACGTTACAGCCTCTATTCTCAAATTGATTATTTTGTAGAAATGTTTGCAAATTTATAAACAATTTTAAACAGATATACCTTATTTACATAAATAACCCTTTGCTATGAGACTCAAAATTGAGCTCAGATGCATCCTTTCCCTTGATCATCTTGATGTTTCTATAATGTGATTGGAGTCCACCTGTGGTAAATTCAATGTATTAATTGTACATGATTTGGAAAGGCACACACCTATCTACCGTGCATTCGGAAAGTACAGTGGGGCAAAAAAGTATTAAGTCAGCCACCAATTGTGCAAGTTCTCCCACGTAAAAAGATGAGAGAGGCCCGTAATTTTCATCATAGGTACACTTCAACTATGACAGACAAAATTAGAAAAAAAATCCAGAAAATCACATTAGGATTTTTTTATGAATTTATTTGCAAATTATGGTGGAAAATAAGTATTTGGTCACCTACAAACAAGCAAGATTTCTGGCTCTCACAGACCTGTAACTTCTTCTTTAAGAGTCTCCTCTGTCCTCCATTTATTACCTGTATTAATGGCACCTGTTTGAACTTGTTATCAGTATAAAAGACACCTGTCCACAACCTCAAACAGTCACACTCCAAACTCCACTATGGCCAAGACCAAAGAGCTGTCAGAGGACACCAGAAACAAAATTGTAGACCTGCACCAGGCTGGGAAGACTGAATCTACAATAGGTAAGCAGCTTGGTTTGAAGAAATCAACTGTGGGAGCAATTATTAGGAAATGGAAGACATCCAAGACCATTGATAATCTCCCTCGAACTGGGGCTCCACGCAAGATCTCACCCCGTGGGGTCAAAATGATCACAAGAACGGTGAGCAAAAATCCCAGAACCACACAGGGGGACCTAGTGAATGACCTGCAGAGAGCTGGGACCAAAGTAACAAAGCCTACCATCAGTAACACACTACGCCGCCAGGAACTCAAATCCTGCAGTTCCAGACGTGTCCCCCTTGCTTAAGCCAGTACATGTCCAGGCCCGTCTGAAGTTTGCTAGAGAGCATTTGGATGATCCAGAAGAAGATTGGGAGAATGTCATATGGTCAGATGAAACCAAAATATAACTTTTTGGTAAAACTCAACTCGTCGTGTTTGTAGGACAAAGAATGCTGAGTTTTATCCAAAGAACACCATACCTACTGTGAAGCATGGGGGTGGAAACATCATGCTTTGGGGCTGTTTTTCTGCAAAGGGAACAGGACGACTGATCCGTGTAAAGGGAAGAATGAATGGGGCCATGTATCGTGAGATTTTGAGTGAAAACCTCCTTCCATCAGCAAGGGTATTGAAGATGAAACGTGGCTGGTTCTTTCAGCATGACAATGATCCCAAACACACCGCCCGGGCAACGAAGGAGTGGCTTCGTAAGAAGCATTTCAAGGTCCTGGAGTGGCCTAGCCAGTCTCCAGATCTCAACCCCATAGAAAATCTTTGGAGGGAGTTGAAAGTCCGTGTTGCCCAGCAACAGCCCCAAAACATCACTGCTCTAGAGGAGATCTGCATGGAGGAATGGGCCAAAATACCAGCAACAGTATGTGAAAACCTTGTGAAGACTTACAGAAAACGTTTGACCTCTGTCATTGCAAACAAAGGGTATATAACAAAGTATTGAGATAAACTTTTGTTATTGACCAAATACTTATTTTCCACCATAATTTGCAAATAAATTCATAAAAAATCCTACAATGTGATTTTCTGGATGTTTTTTTCTAATTTTGTCTGTCATAGTTGAAGTGTACCTATGATGAAAATTACAGCTGGATCTCCACAGCAGCGACAGGACAGGAGACAGCGGCACACCTGAAAGAGAGGGAGACACTGAGTGCACAGCACTACTGACTTGGGGCCTGACTGGCCTACAGACTGTGAGCTAGGGGATGTTAGATCTATCAGGATGGAAAGCTCTGGGCCTACTGGTATAGGAAATCTTGGGCCCAAAACAGGGGTCGGCAGAACCTGTGTCACTGGAGACGGCGATGGCACAACTGTGGGAACCTGTTGAGACTCTGCGACAGGAGATGTGGGAGTGGCGAGCTGAAGCTCCAAGACAGGAGCCGTTGTAGTAGGCCACACTACTAACTTGCACTCCATTGTTCGAACAGGCTGGAGCAGCATGGCTGGGGTCGGCTGGAGCACAGTGGCAGGGTGTTCCACCAGGATGAGTTCTGGTAGCTCCACTGGCCCTGGAGAAAGCTGTAGCACAACTGTGGGGGACTACACAGCAGGGATCGGTTCTGAGACCAGAGCTAATGGTGAGGCTGATGTGGAACGGCACTGCGTCTCGAGCATCTCCTGACATCTGGCGTCAATGAGCTGGTCGTGCTGGCACCACAGAACCTCATTCTGGCACTTCTGGTGTAGTATCTGTTGCATGATGATCTCTGAGATGCCATTAACTTCTTCGGCAGCTTAGTGGCACAGGTCACAGTTCTCCCCCTCTAAGACGTCTTTCAGTTGTAAGAATAGAGGTCACCTGATTACCTCAGCCAGTCACCTGGCAGTGCCCATCAGGTAAGTACAGGCGATGGTGGTCGGGGGAAGAAGGCCACTGACTGCAGTATATTCTGTATCAAGTGCTCAAGAAACCCCTCTAGCTACTATCCCTTGTAGGAGTGGCATGTGGATATGTGTGGTCGTCTGTGCTTTGACTCATAGCCATCGCTATAATTGTCAAGATATTGTGGCAAGTGAGCAGGTCTGTGCGGACATATACATCTTGTTGAGAATCTTTTCTGTTAACTGGCATTCTTGGACTATAGCAGATATTGGATCCAGCTCGAAGGACCATGACAAATAGGGGTAGGGTTGTAGAGAATCGAAGAACCATGAATATACAGTTGAAGTCGAGGTTTACATACACCTTAGCCAAATACATTTAAACTCAGTTTTTCACAATTCCTGATATTTAATCCTGGTAAAAATTCCACTTCTTAGGTCAGTTAGGATCACCACATTATTTTAAGAATGTGAAATGTCAGAATAATGGTAAATAGAATGATTTATTTCAGCTTTTATTTCTTTCATCATATTCCCAGTGGGTCAGAAGTTTGCATACACTCAATTAGTATTTGGTAGCATCACCTTTAAATTGTTTAACTTGGGTCAAATGTTTCAGGTAGCCTTCCACAAGCTTCCCACAATAAGTTGGGGGAATTTTGGCCCATTCCTCCTGACAGAGCTGGTGTTACAGAGTCAGGTTTGTAAGGCCTCCTTGCTCACACATGCTTTTTCAGTTCTGCCCACAAAATGTTCTATAGGATTGAGGTCAGGGCTTTGTGATGGCGACTCCAATACCTTGACCTTGTTGTCCTTAAGCCATTTTGCCAAAACTTTGGAATTATGCTTGTGGTCATTGTCCATTTGGAAGACCCATTTGCGACCAAGCTTTAACTGATGTCTTGAGATGTTGCTTCAATATATCCACAAACT
The DNA here is from genome assembly GCF_057628025.1 of Oncorhynchus mykiss. Lineage (NCBI taxonomy): Eukaryota > Metazoa > Chordata > Actinopteri > Salmoniformes > Salmonidae > Oncorhynchus > Oncorhynchus mykiss. The sequence goes on along the minus strand of NC_143050.1, from coordinate 26,493,832 downwards.
TTTCCTGCCACATGATGCCATCTATTTTGTAAAGTGCACCAAGCCCTCCTGCAGCAAAGCACCCCCACAACATGATGCTGCCACCCCCGTGCTTCACGGTAGTGATGGTATTCTTCAGCTTGCAAGCCTCCCCCTTTTTCCTCCAAACATAATGATGGTCATTATGGCCGAACAGTTCTATTTTTGTTTCATCAGACCAGAGGACATTTCTCCAAAAAGTACGTTCTTTGTCTCCATGTGCAGTTGCAAACCGTGGTCTGGCTTTTTTATGGGGGTTTTGGAGCAGTGGCTTCTTCCTTGCTGAGCGGCATTTCAGGTTATGTCAAAATAGGACTTGTTTTACTGTAGATATAGATACTTTTGTACCCGTTTCCTCAAGCATCTTCACAAGGTCCTTTGCTGTTGTTCTGGGATTGATTTGAACTTTTCGCACCAAAGTACGTTCATCTCTAGGAGACAGAACGTGTCTCCTTCCTGAGTGGTATGACGGCTGCGTGGTCCAATGGTGTTTATACTTGCCTACTACTGCTTGTACAGATGAACATGGTACCTTCATGCATTTGGAAATTACTCTCAAGGATGAACCAGAGTTGTGGAGGTCTACAATTTTTGGGGGCTGATTTCTTTTGATTTTCCCATGATGTCAAGCAAATAGGCACTGAGTTTGAAGGTAGACCTTGAAATACATCCACAGGTACACCTCCAATTGACTCAAATGATGTCAATTAGCCTATCAGAAGCTTCTAAAGCCATGACATAATTTTCTGGAATTTTCCAAGCTGTTTAAAGGCACTGTCAACTTGGTGTATGTAAACTTCTGACCCACCGGAATTGTGATACAGTGAGTTATAAGTGAAATAATCTCTGTAAACAATTGTTGGAAAAATTACTTGTGTCATGCACAAAGTAGATGTCCTTACCGGCTTGCCAAAACAATAGTTTGTTAACAAGAAATGTGTGGAGTGCTTGAAAAATTTGATTTAATGACTCCAACCTAAGTGTATGTAAACTTCTGACTTCAACTGTATGTGTTCACCCCCTTTGCTATGAAGCCCCTAAATAAGATATGTTGCAACCAATTACCTTCAGAAGTCACATAATTAGTTAGATTGCACACAGGTGGACTTCATTTAAGTGTCACATGATCTGTCACATGATCTCTGTATATATACACCTGTTCTGAAAGGCCCCTGATTCTGCAACACCACCAAGCAAGCAGCACAATGAAGACCAAGGAGCTCTCCAAACAGGTACAGATCAGGGTTGGGTTATTAAAAAATATCGGAAACTTTGAACATCCCACAGAGCACCATTAAATCCATTATTAAAAAATTGAAAGAATATGGCACCACAACAAACCTGCCAAGAGAGGGCTGCCCACCAAAACTAAGGGACCAGGCATGGAGGGCATTAATCAGAGGCAACAAAGAGACCGAAGATAACCCTGAAGGAGCTGCAGAGCTCCACAGCAGAGATTGGATTATCTGTCCATAGTACCACTTTAAGCCGTACACTTCACAGAGCTGGACTTTACAGGAGAGTTGCCAGAAAAAAAGCCATTGCTTAAAGGAAAACATAAGCAAACATGTTTGGTGTTTGCCAAAAGGCATGTGGGAGACTCCCCAAACATATGGAAGAAGGTACTCTGGTCAGATGAGACTAAAATGTAGCCTTTTGGCAAAAAATGCACCTATCAATGCCTGGTGCAAACCTAACACCTCTAATCACCCCGAGAGCACCACCACCACAGTGAAGCATGGTGGTGTTAGCATCATGCTTTGGGGATGTTTTTCATCAGGGACTGGGAAACTGGTCAGAATTGAAGAAATGGCGGATGGCGCTAAATACAGGGAAATTCTTGAGGGGAACCTGTTTCAGTCATCCAGAGACTTGAGACTGGGATGGACAATGACCCTAAGCATACTGCTAAAGCAACACTTGAGTGGTTAAAGGGGAAATATGTAAATGTCTTAGAATGGCCTAGTCAAAGCACATACCTCAATCCATTTGAGAATCTGTGGTGTGACTTAAAGATTGCTGTACACCAGCGGAACCCATCCAACTTGAAGGAGCTGGAGCAGTTTTGCATTGAAGAATGAGCAAAAATCCCAGTGGCTTGATGTGCCAAGCTTATAGAGACATACCCCAAGAGACTTGCAGCTGTAATTGCTGCAAAAGGTGGCTCTACAAAGTATTGCTTTTGGGGGGCTGAATAGTTATGCAGACTCAAGTTTTCTGTTTTGTGTCTTATTTCTTGTTTGTTTCACAATGAAAAATATTTGCATCTTCAAAAAAACATTTTTTTTAAAAATTCCAGGTCGTAAGGCAACAATATCGGAAAAATGCCAAGGGGTTGAATACTTTTGCAAGACACTGTACATGTGTCCTTCCTAACTCATTTGCCGGAGAGGAAGGACACCACTCAGGATTTCACCATGAGGCCAATGGTGACTTTCAAACAGTTACAGGGTACAACGTTGAAGTTACTCCACAATACTAACCTAATTGACACAGTGAAAAGATGTAAGCCTGTACAGAATACAAAAAATTCCCAAATATTCATCCTGTTTGCAACAAGTAATACTGCAAAAAATGTGTCAAAGCTATTAACTTTAAGTCCTGAATACAAATGTTATATTTAGGGCAAATCAAATACAACACATTACTGAGTAACAACACTCTCCATGTTTTCAAGCATAGTTGTGGCTGCATCATGTTATGGGTATGCTTGTAATAGTTTGACTGGGTAGGTTTTATCCTAAAACAAACAAACAGAATTAAGCTAAGCACAGGCATAATCCTTTAGGAAAACCTGGATCAGTCTGCTTTCCACCAGACACTGGGAGATGAATTCACCTTTCAGCAGGACAATAACAGAAAACACAAGGCCAAATCTACACTGGAGTTGCTTACCAAGAAGACAGTGAATGTTCCTGAGTCGAGTTGCAGTTTTGAATTAAATCTACTTGAAAATCTACGGCAAGACCAGAAAAATGGTTGTTTAGCAATTATCAACAACCAATTTGACAGAGCTTGAAGAATTTTGAAAAGAATAATGGGCAAATGTTGCCCAATCCAGGTGTGGAAAGCTTTTAGAGACTTACCCAGAAAAACTCAAAGCTGTAATTGCTGCCAACGGTGCTTCTACAAAGTATTGACTCAGGGGTATGAATACTTATGTACTTATTTTTCATAAGAGGCTGAATCTATTTCACCAGAGAAAGCATCTGAATGAGGCAAACACATACTAAGTGCACTGCACATTGATTGGCTTAAATGGAACTATGTTTGTACGTATGTTAGTGTTTTGGTTACGGCATTGATTGGTGCATTTCATTCTGTGGCACAACAGAAAAATAAATTAAGGTTAGCGCCTTTAACATTACCATTGTCAATTTGTTCAAAGGTAAATTGTAGTTACAAAACTCTTCAAGTGGTATCAGACCTATGGTTTGGATGCAAGGCTGTAATAAATACTTCTGAGTAAGTAAGATATTGTTTTCACTGTTTAATCCTTCCCTCTGATAGTGTTTCTCACTGCATGCTATATGTTCCACCTCCTTCCAAATATGCATATGCTTACACATAAACAAACACAGAGCACTAGTGAGAATACTGTAGGTACACAACAGATGCAGGCATCTGGGTCTAGGCCTGGTTCCAAACCTCTGACTATTAAGAATACACAGGCTTACATAACAAACCAGAGAGATTGACTTGACTGAATTATTTTGGTACTCTGAGCTCTGTTGGCTTGGTGGAAATCTTTCTGTTCTTTTATGTTGCAGATTTTGTGTACACACACACACACACACACACACAACCATTTCCACCTTCTCTGGCTAGGTATTTCCATTTATTGCTTACAGGTAAAACACACCACCACAGCCTGCTCTGTAGTAAGACTTGTTCAAACTCAGCCACGCAAACACACAGATGCCGCTCGCTCTGGCGCCATTCTCAGAATCGGATGCTTTGTTAATAGTTGGCATTCAATTACTCTTAATTGTTAGTTTGAAGGTAAAAATGTACTGCCTGTCAAAATCCATTGCCTCAAAGATATTGCGAAATAACTCTTGAAGGTATTCAAAGGAACACTTGGATAGGTGTTGGTCTTTGCCATGCACACAATGGATTCTTTTGATCCATGTGTATTGACTTGCTAATACTGTAGGTTCCTGTGTTGAACTCGTCCTACTTTTGACAGCGACTGATTTACTCACTACTGCTGGTAGACTGTGCAAACAGATAGTCACACATTGAATTTGGCATATGTGCACATGAACATGCTTGCTTTGACAGATGTTCATACTGTACCTATGCACTCTCTTTCTCCCTGTCACACACATACAAACATGCATACACGTGTGGAAACGCATGTGTACACACACCTAGACACACACACATATAGGCCGAAACATGCGCACGGGTGGCTGACCTCTGCAGAGTGGAACCATCTCTCAATTGTCTGTGTTAACGCCTAGGAAAAGAAAGAAGAAAAGCCTAGCCATCACTTTAATAAGTCTGTTTTCTGACAGGATATTCAGGTTGCCGTTGTCTTTTTTTTTTGAGCTTTTCCAACACCCATGGACAGCTCCTTCCATACTGTATGTCAGTGGCAATTGGTCATTTTTGCCAAATCAATGCAAAAACATAATTTGGTATCTTTTATGTTGTAAAGTTTCCCAACATTTATGGCTGTATAATATTGGTTTGGCAAGAGTTATTAAGAGGAAAGGTCACATCCAACGGGAGGCAATAAGGTAACAAATGAACTGTCAAAGAGCACACACACACAAAAGCCTCTCAGTAGCTCTGCAAACTTTCTCCTGTTTGCAGATTGTATATTTTAAAGTGAGTGGTAAAGCCACTTTTTCAAATCATCTACCCACCAAACAGATCAGAACTTTTAGGGTCTGAATCAAAAGGCCCAGCAAATGTCACTCAAACACTTTTGGGCACCATTATCCAATCGTCAAACTAACATACTTTAGCTGGAAAGCTTCACGTGTAGACACATATCTCTAACTTCAAAACCAGTAACCGAGTAACACAGCCGTCTAAGGCACTGCATCTCAATGCTAGTGGCGTCTCTACAGACCCTGGTTCGATCCCAGGCTGTGTCGCAGCCAGCCGCAACTGGGAGACCAATAAGGTGGCGCACAATTGTCTGAGTTAGGGGAGGGTTTGGCCAGCCGAGATGTCCTTGTCTAGTCGCGCTCTAGCGACTCCTTGTGGTGGGCCGGGCACACGCTGACTCATGTTGCTAGTTGTATGGAATATCCTCTGACACATTGGTGCAGCTGGCTTCCGGGTTAAGTGAGCAGTGTGTCAAGAAGCAGTGCGGCTTGGCAGGGTTGTGTTTCGGAGACGGGACAAGACTCTAACTACCAATTAGATATCACGAAAAGGCTCAAATAATAAAACAGTGTACCATTGTTGGATCCTCGTTTAGTTTTTAGGCACAGACTCAGAAATGACCATTCTTGTTAATGCCCTCAAGCTAGACTTTCGCAATACTGTGTTTTTAATAAAACCAAGTAATTGTTCTTCCAATGGACCATACCGTAGACCATCATACATTTTTTTTAAAAAACGTTTTCCATCCTTCCTCACCCAGGCTACAACAACAAAGATCCAGAAACCTTCCAAGAAATCCTTCTCATTTCTTGGAATGCAGTCAGGTTTCAGCCATCACTCGAACGAACAGGGGTCTGATGCCTCGACCTGGTTAATGCCACCGCAGAAACCACTTTGCTTTGTGCTTTTATGGACAAGCGTCACTGTGACTGTATTTAAAGTAAGCCGACTAATGAGGGTTTTAACCATCTCCATATGGATGTGCTCTACTGACCAGACGAGACGTAGTATGGGGCAGGAGCAGTGGCAGATGTGTGTGTGCTGCCGACTGGGCCATAGTTTGAATCTGCGCCCCTTACCCAAAAAAGTTAAACCCGAGGGCAAGTCCTCAATAGTTATTGTATCCCACAGAGCCCTATGGCGGTGGTGAAGTTGTAGTTTGATTACTAGAAACACGTTAGTTCTGTAGGTTCTGATTTGGAGACTATGTCACTTTAAATATCTTCAAAGCAGTATTGATCAAGGATAGAGTTGGTGATAATGATCATTTGAAGTTCCTTGTAGAATTCGATACACAAGATCTTGAAGCATAACCGTCAACATGGGGTTAATTCCAATTAAATTATTGAATTCACTCATGAAGTGGAGAATTGACCTTGAATTAAATTCAAATGTATACAATTTCAAGTTTAAAAAATTGGTATTGAATTGGAATGAGACTTAACTTTTTGTATTGGACTTTTTGTATTGGACTAATTGGAAATGTAAAAAGATTGAATCTCAAACTGAATTGGAATTCAATATTTTTTAATTTCCTAATATAATTAATACACATAGTATAACAAATGTACTGTAAATTAATTTGTTGCTGAAAACATTCTGCAAGTATGTGGCAAATTTGATGCAAAGTAAATAGCGTGTCACAATGTTGCCAGAAGTTTTCAAATGTTTGCCACAAGTGTTTAATGTGTGGCAAACATTTGGCAACAATAATATTTATTGACCAGAGGTTATTTTCTGGCAAACAATTCTCTCAAGATTGTATTTGAATCTATTGCAAACCTGTGGCAACTATTTATTGACACGAGTGACAAACAGTTTACCAGAAGCCGTTTCTGCTTAACACGAGTTCCAAGACCAGTAACCATTCACTACCAATCAGGGGGATTTAAAAAATCTGTTAGAAAATGGAACCCAAGCTTGCACATTTTTAGCTAATTGATGCCTAGTCAGGAATGTCATGTTTTATCGGATAGAGTGAAACACATTTTTTTGATACCGGTTTCAATCTGTCAGCGCTGCTGACTGGCTAGTGCTTAGCTAGCTGGCTAACATTAGTTAGCATATTTTTGCACAATTAATGTGATAGCTAGCTAATTAATGATTTGCCACTTATATTTTTAGGTGAATACGTTGCAGTCTTATAATACCAATATGCATGTAAATATGATAGTGTCACTGTTCAGTTGCATGTTAGATAGCACAACTAAGGTAGCAACAATATGAGCTGACTTGACATCAAAGCAAAACATTTGAGACTGTATTGGGAGGAGGATGGCATCAACAACCTAGAAAGATGTTTGTGGTGCACTCGCTCATAAAACGTTTTTTGAGTGATAAATCAGTGACTTTCTTTAAGCTTGATTAACTAAGCAAATGCATGTATTATTCTCATAAATGTAGCCCGTACATTCATTATTTGTAAGAATTTGATATTTCATTGCTTTAAACTAATAGCTAGCTCATCTTCATCATGTACGGCTCCTGTCTTTCTAGAAGCCGTCAGTTACAATGTAAAAAGACAGATTGATTGTAGGTGTCAATCTAAGGACAGGGAAATGTGTGTGCACCAGGTCAAGGCATCTTGCATGCATGGCTTCGAGATGTAAGTTAACAATAATTAATTTTGGAAAATAATATGAATTGCCATATTAGGCATAACTCAATGTTATGTTGCTTTTCTTCCACCCAGTCCTTATACACCTGACTGAGGAAGAAGAAATCACTATAAGACGGCTGTCTTCTAATGATTAAGTCCCTAGTCTAGATTGAATATCATAATTAGTTTGTTAGTTTGAATCATTTGTGTTGAGACTAAGCTGGAGAAGCATCTTGTATAATGTGGCTCTCTAGGAACAGTTTAAAGGTACATTTAGAAGGCCAGTTTAGTCCCAGTTTATGCTGTATACCTAATTAGTTTATAAAGTATTCATACAAGGCAGAAACACTTTTTCCCTTGCTGAAAAATATATAGAATGCCAGTTTCTGTGAGAAGTATTGCAACATCAAGGCAACTTTTAACAGTCTGACCTCATTTTTCCAAAGCCAATTAGTCACCGAGTCAACCTTTTTAAGATGCCAAAATAGAACATGTTTTCAGTATCCTCATTTTGTTTTTGTTTTGTCTTTTCTGATTGTTTCAGAGCATGCATCCAACAAGCTTTGGACAAAGGACTTCTACCGAGCTGCCATCTCTGAAGTTCCCTCAAAAAGGCAATAGTTCTGAACTGGGTTTGATTTAGTTTTTGTTGTTTTTAATTATTTACATTTTGTAAATGATCTTTTAATCTGGTCTTCACAAGAATGTTAAAGATTTCAAGTTGTATTGGATTTGTTTTTATCTGATAAGACATTGAATGCAGTACATGTTGTTTAGTATATTTAGGACATTAAGTATGTTTAGTTCTCTGTGAGAAGCAAGTTAATTTAAAGTTATGTGATTTGGTTTATGTAGATACAACATGTCAATGTTGTTAATACGCAGTAACCAGAAACTTGATTTAATCTGCATATTCATACTGAGTTTGCCACAACTGTTTGCCAGAAGCATGTTTTTTCGGTAAGGGTAGGTTGTTTTTTTTCTTCTATTCCTATATTTCCAGAATAGCTAGGATGTCTGAATAGTGACAAGATCAGCCTGAAAGTCTGAGGAATGTGCATTTGTTGAATTGTTGGGGATAATATTGAATTGGGAATTTAATTATTGGAATTATCTAACATTGGAATTCAAAGGAACTGAATTACTGTATATCTGAATTCAAAGACTGACCTGGAAATTGAATTAAATGGAATTTACAGGGAGAGAGAATTATAAGTGGAATTGACCGCGACCCTGGTGTTAGGTTTATCCCTAAACGTCCGTTGCCACCAGTTTAAACAAATCATAAATTAATCTAATTTGCATGTCTGGTTACTGAGGTTAAACAATTTCCCTCAACGGTACAACACCAGTGCTCCAACCCAGAATCTCTACTCCTCTCAGTTACATTCTGAGCCTAATCTTTGCCCTCCAGTCAAGACCACCCCACTTCTGATGCAATAGGGGTTCAATCTGTTCTCTCATGGCACTGGCTTGCGAGATAACTGATGGCTGAACTGATGGAGCTCATTGGATTCCATAGGATTGTGTCTATCATGTGTTGGATATTAGGGCAGCCTGGCAAGAGGTGAGGGTGCCAGCTGTTGGGTCTTGTGATCCTGATTAGATTGTTGTTTCAGTGTTGATTGTGTCTAGTAGCAGAGGTGACCTGGGGCTGGGAAGGGAAAAAGATGATCACCCTTGTGTCCTTTCACGCCCAAACACCTTGCGGAGCTTAACCGTTCGCCAGCTGATCCTTTGAAGGATCTCTCTCTCTCTTTCTGTCTGCATTGCCTATCTTTTAACGTCTTGTGTGTCCTTGGTGATACCTCTCTTTCCCTCTCCTCTCCCCTTTCTGTCTATGTATCTGTCTCCCTTTTTCTTCCTCTCTCTCTCTCTCTCCTTTTCTCTTTCTCTCTCCGCTATTAGTTAAAGGAGTGAAGGAGTGTTTTATGCATCAGTCATGCTTCAGTACCAGTGAGTGATTAAAGGAAAGTATATGGGCCATATTGTGAAGTTATAAAGTGGGTGTGATTCTCCACTTCAACTGCCAGCTTCAATTAATTTCTGCAGAGTTGATTTGGACTGAAATGACACTTTGTGTGTTGGTTGGTCAGTTTCCAGAATTGGTTTTGATTAAGTAAGTACCCAATGATGGGGCATATAGCAATCTAATAGTGCTCGTAATGAAAGTGCATTTCAAAAGTTAAGGGATGCCAAAATGAGTATGATGGTGTGTGTGGAGGCTAACAAGAAAATAGAGTCACATTGCATACAGGAATTATAACAATGTTTGCCTCAGCATATTATGCTGCCGTTGTTCTGGTGAGCAGAGGACAAAATAAGAAATGTTGAGTTTGTAAAAGATGTTGTCGAACCTGATCTTGTTTCCGTCAAATTGAGTTAGTGAGTGACTAAGCAGAAAATAAGGTTTATTAAAAAAAAAAACGATATTTTGGATTTTTTATAAATTAGTCCATTGTTGAAGAACGCATCATCATGTTGTGGCTAATGACACTTTGCTTCTTGAAAGTCCAATGTCTTCAAAACTTGACTACTGACATGGAAAACATTTGGTGCGCTAATAAAAAAATACAAATGTCGTTTTTTTGTGAATTCTTCCACTAACCTTTAGGATGAGTTGTTGCAATTTGCTGCCAAAAATCTGCCCAATTGATCCTTTGCTAAACCCCGCCCCAGACTTTTGGGCAACCAACTGCAGCTCTCCAATGAACAGCAACTGTCGTCGAGTCCGACACCTCAGACAAGCTCACATTTAAATTGAATGAAACCCAGTGAGGGATATGGCAAAAACTGACTGTTTTTTTAAATGCTTGAATAGCTAAATAATTTAACAATGCACCAGGATGATGATAATAGTTAGGTGGGTGCTTTTATTTCTCCTATTTCACAAATTTAATTTTTGCATATCCCAACTCCCCCTGACACACTCTTGGAGAGTAAGGTCACAGCCAGGGTCTGCCATTACAGCAATTGGGGTTAAGTGCCTTGCTCAAGGGCACATTGGCAAATGTGTCACCTTGTCAGCTCAGTGATTCAAACTAACAACAGTTTGGTTACTGGCCCAACGCTCCAACCGCTAGGCTACCTGTACTTGCTACTATGTTTCCTAAAATGCAGGGCTTGTTGGAGTATTTTCGGAATCTGAAATTATTATTATGTTTGCTAGTTTATCTGGTTAGCCTGCTCTCATTCTGATTAACCATCAATTGTTGCTAACACTAGATTGCCACTTAATATAACTTGTTTTCTCAATGTATGTTAGTGATGTTATGAATATAACTCATTTGCTGTTAACATCAGTATACTATTTGAGAGCACTAGTTTGCTCCTAAAGTGGTTATAGCTTTGACTGCATGCTGACAGTGAATTCAGAGCCATTCAGTGGCTAGCCGCAATACAAACATAATTTTACCAGGTTCCCTTGAAGCAATTGTAATGACAGTCCACCACAACATAACCAAGAGTTTCCTTGTTAGCAAGGGATAGTCTGTGTTTAATTTCAATGTGTGTTAAAAACACAGTTTGAGATCATTGGGAGGGGATTTTGGCAGTGGTTGAATTGGGCTTCCCGGGAAATGTTGTCCAAGGTTGCAACAGTAACCAAGCGGGACGGGGGGGCTTGGCGAAAGGTTAATTGAAGGGCTAGCTTGGATGTTGAGTTTGAGATGTGTTTATTTTATTTTTACAGGGACAGTGCACATTAATCAAAGTTTCAGTAAAAGTGCCGGTTTTTGCCGGCTGATTTTCAACCGCAGTCCTTGGGCAGGTTATTAAAAACAATTACAATATAGACAATCATTGAGCAGTGAGCACACGCAGAGCAACATAGGACAAGAAAGACGTAGCATACAGACAGAGCAACATAGGACAAGCAAGATGTAGCATACAGACAGAGCAACATAGGACAAGCAAGACGTAGCATACAGACAGAGCAACATAGGACAAGCAAGACATAGCATACAGACAGAGAAACATAGGACAAGCAAGACGAGGCATACAGACAGAGCAACATAGAACAAAAAGCAGCAAGACAAAATTCATAAAAGCCACAAAGGGTTTCCACACCTCACAATCTACAGACAACAGACATGGAAAGCGGCAATACACAGCTAGGGATTATGATCGCAAATCTGATTGATCTTTAGCCATGTCTTCATGCGTTTTGTGAAAGTGTGATATGTGGTGCAGTTATGTGTGTCTGATGGCAGTGTATTCCAGACATGGGAAGCACTCACAGACAATGCGGATTTACTAAAGTTGCTTTTCCTTAAGGGAACAATACAGTCACCTCTCATGGCAGACCTTGTGGATCTGCTGCCATATGTTTGGGTTTTCAAAAATACTGAGTGGAGGGGGAGCCAGGCAATTTAGGAACTTGAATACAAGACATGCGTCAGTGTATTGCACAAGATTTTCCCAACTCAGGAGCTCATGCTTTCGGAGGATGTAACAGTGATGATGGCTATTGGGCTTCCTATCAAGCACTTTGAGAGCCTGTTTGTAGACAGACTGAATAGGTTTTAATGTTGTACAGCAAGCTTGGGCCCAAATAGTCAAGCAGTATGTTAAGTGGGGGAGTATCATAGATTTGAAGTACAGTTTTGCTACCTCTGTAGTCAAACAATTTCGTACAAATCAGAAATTAGCTAGTTTGAATTTGGTTATATTTTTCACATGCTTTTTAAAAGAGAGGATGGAATCAAGTATGATGCCAAGGTACTTAAAATCAGATACCACCTGGAGCTTCTCCCCTGACACATAGACATCTGACTCAGTAGCATCTGTTGCCTTCTTTGTGAAGAACATGCAAACAGTTTTTTTCACATTGAGATGCAAACATGAGTCACTGAGCCACTTTGTAACCTGGACCATTACAGTAGTGAGTTTTTGTGCAGCTTGTTGTTTGCTCTTTGCATGCACATATATCACTGTATCATCTGCATATATTTGAACTTCAGACCCAGTACAGACAGAAGGCAGACCATTAATGTACAGGCTGAACAGGAGGGGCCCCAGTATTGACCCTTGGGGCACGCCCACATCATGGCTAAGAGTGGGCTCACTCTGACACACTGAGTTCTGCTTTCAAGGTATGATTTCATCCATCTCAAGGCATCGGGGGAAAAGTTGAACTTGGACAATTTTGTGATGAGAATCTCATGGTTAACCGTATCAAAAGTATTCCTTAGGTCCAGAAACACAGCCCCAACAACACCCCCTTTGTCCATCTTGGACTTCACATTTTCCAGAAGAAAGCAGTTGGCTGTTTCTGTGGAGTGTTTCGCTCTGAAGCAATACTGCATGGAGGTTACTGTTGTTGAGGTGGGCAATCAGTTGTTCTGCTACACACTTTTCAACAACCTTTGACACCACAGGTAGTAAGTATACTAATGGGCCTGTAGTTGCTCACATCAGCAGGGTTGCCCGATTTAAAGATGGCCGTTATTATGGCCGACTTCCATACCCTTGGAAACACCCCCAGACCAATAGATGTGTTGGTGACCTTAGTAATGGGGCCAATGAGTGACTTTTTGTAGTTTTTAAGAAAGGTAGAGTCCAGCCCAAACACATCTTTGGCTTTAGAGTTCTTTAGTGAGCTAATCACCTTGTTCACCTTTGACTCAGAAACCTTCCTTATGATGAAGACAGGTTTAGTGTCATTCACTAGCACTGAGCCCAAGAAACCAGTGGAGGGGTTCTGTGTCAGTACCTTGACAGAGTCAATAAAGTAGGAATGAAAGACTATTGCTATTTTGACTGCATCCTGTGTTAGATTGTTATTCACCATGATTTCTAGTCTTTTTTGCAGTGTTACTATGGTCTTTCCGTGTTAACTTTTTTAGATTATCCCAGATCAATTTAGAATTTCCTTTTGCTTCACCAATTATGTTAATAAAAAAGTTTGCCTTGGCCTGTCGGATTTCTTTCATCACCTTATTTCTCAACATGGTAAACCACGAGAGCAGGAAATAGGAGAGATGTAATGTGATATGAGTGTAGATGTCAAGGATTCTCTCTGTGGCAGCCAAGGTAAGAGGGAGAGAGACAATGCAATCCATGTCGCTCTGAGGCTGTAGGCTAATGCTAATAATGTAGCGCTTGGATAAGGAAATATAAGGAAAAGACCGGAGGAGTTTGCGGGGAAAGAATGAGGAATTGGTACAAGTGAAGGGTTGAAATGGCTGCGGTGGGCATCCCCCAGGACTCTTGATGAGGATGATAGAGGGTGATAGATTCATAGGAAATGTCATGATAAAGTAATGAATGAGTCATCACAAAGTAAGGCATTTTAACTTTCTCCACACCAGACACAATTACAGGCACTGAAAAGTGACTTTTCCTGAACACTTATTGTACTGTAACATGGTCATTCCACAAATAGAGTGCCTTTTGGGCAGAGTAATTTTGTCAAAAGTGAACTATTGATTTATGATTTATTTCACCTAAGTTTAACATTCTGTAATGACATGAGCCGCTTGTAATGACATGAGCCCTAATGCAGTTCCACCTCTGACACCGCAAAAACAACCGCTATGAGCTACGGGGGATCTGATTGAATAGAGCCCTTAATTTAACCGTTGGATCCCATACATCTACTTTGTTACTAAAGTAAACCATACTAACTTCCAGTAGTAGCGTGTTTAATAAAAAATAAATATGTTGTTTTCTTTGAAAACCCCCATTTTGGGGATGTCATGTTTGTCCGACTTCTATGATGATATTAACTCACTTAACCCCCCCCCAAAATCCCATGTTTTCTTCGCTATTGTAAAGTTATTTTGTTGTTTTGACAATGTCACTTCTGAAGATTATTTATTTCATGTGATTAATTTACGTTTGTCCCTCAGGTTTAAAGTCAACGCTGTTACATGAACTGAACCCTTGTTTTAATATGGTGAAACTATTCCTTTTCAAAAGAAACATTAAACATCTAATAGTCAAATCATAGTGTTAAAGCAGGTGAGCTGGTTCTACTCATTTTGGCAATTTTTGAACAAGTTGGTTTTGTTACTGGAAGCTTACGGTGCATTCAATTGCTCCTACCTGTTGCACGCAAGAAGCTTCCATTCCCCCTGTCACAAGGGGAGTAATGGCTGATTTAAGATGAAATTGTCAACCCTCTTAAGGTCAACCCTGTTACTTTAATGATCACGTTTGATAGTAATTTTTATTAATTTAACCTCTGGAGATGGACATGGGCTCTCATTCGGAAAGTTTTCAGACCCATGACTTTTTCCACATTTTGTTACGTTACAGCCTTATGAAATTGTTTTAATACCCCATAATGACAAAGCAAAACATTTTTTATTTGAGCAAATGTACACTCCTCAAAAAAATAAAGGGAACACTAAAATAACACATCCTAGATCTGAATGAAGGAAATATTCGTAGTAAATAATTTTTTCTTTACATAGTTGAATGTGCTGACAACAAAATCACACAAAAATGATCAATGGAAATCAAATTTATCAACCCATGGAGGTCTGGATTTGGAGTCACACTCAAAATTAAAGTGGAAAACCACACTACAGGCTGATCCAACTTTGATGTAATGTCCTTAGAACAAGTCAAAATGAGGCTCAGTAGTGTGTGTGGCCTCCACGTGCCTGTATGACCTCCCTACAACACCTGGGCATGCTCCTGATGAGGTGGAGGATGGTCTCCTGAGGGATCTCCACCCAGACCTGGACTAAAGCATCCGCCAACTCCTGGACGGTCTGTGGTAAAACGTGGCATTGATGGATGGAGAGAGACATGATGTCCCAGATGTGCTCAATTGGATTCAGGTCTGGGGAACGGGCGGGCCAGTCCATAGCATCAATGCCTTCCTCTGCAGGAACTGCTGACACACTCCAGCCACATGAGGTCTAGCATTGTCTTGCATTAGGAGGAACCCAGGGCCAACCGCACCAGCATATGGTCTCACAAGGGGTCTGAGGATCTCATCTCGGTACCTAATGGCAGTCAGGCTACCTCTGGCGAGCACATGGAGGGTTGTGCGGCCCCCCAAAGAAATGCCACCCCACACCAAGCACAACCCCCACCTGTGGACGTCGGGCCCTCATACCACCCTCATGGAGTCTGTTTCTGACCGTTTGAGCAGACACATGCACATTTGTGGCCTGCTGGGGGTCATTTTGCAGGGCTCTGGCAGTGCTCCTCCTTGCACAAAGGCGGAGGTAGCGGTCCTGCTGCTGGGTTGTTGCCCTCCTACGGCCTCCTCCACATCTCCTGATGTACTGGCCTGTCTCCTGGTAGCGCCTCCATGCTCTGGACACTACGCTGACAGACACAGCAAACCTTCTTGCCACATCTCGCATTGATGTGCCATCCTGGATGAGCTGCATTACCTGAGCCAGTTGTGTGGGTTGTAGACTCCGTCTCACGCTATCACTAGAGTGAAAGCACCGCCAGCATTCAAAAGTGACCAAAACATCAGCCAGGAAGCATAGGAACTGAGAAGTGGTCTGTGGTCCCACCTGCAGAACCACTCCTTTATTGGGGGTGTCTTGCTAAATGCCTATAATTTCCACCTGTTGTCTATTCCATTTGCACAACAGCATGTGACATTTATTGTCAATCAGTGTTGCTTCCTAAATGGACAGTTTGATTTCACAGAAGTGTGATTGACTTGGAGTTACATTGTGTTGTTTAAGTGTTCCCTTTATTTTTTTGAGCAGTGTATAATTTTGGGGGAGTATTCAAACCCCTTACTCAGTACTTTGTTGAAGCACCTTTGGCAGCAATTACAGCCTCAAGTCTTCTTGGGTATGACGCTACAAGCTTGACAAACCTGTATTTGGGGAGTTTCTCCCATTCTTCTCTGCAGATCCTCTCAAGCTCTGTCAGGTTGGATGGGGAGTGTTGCTGCACAGCTATTTTTAGGTCTCTCCAGAGACGTTCAAGTCTGAACTCTGGCTGGGCCACTCAAGGACATTCAGAGACTTGTCCCAAAGCCTCTGAAAAACATCCCCACAGCATGATGCTACCACCAACATGCTTCACCGTAGGGATGGTGCCAGGTTTCCTCCAGATGTGACGTTTGACATTCAGGCCAAAGAGGTTCATCTTGGTTTCATCAGACCAGAGAACATTATTTCTCATGGTCTGAGAGTATTTTAGGTGCCATTTGGCAAAATTCAAGCGGGCTGTCATGTGCTTTTTACTGAGGAGAGGCTTCCGTCTGGCCACTCTACCATAAAGGCCTGATTATTGGAGTGATGCAGAGATGGTTGTCCTTCTAGATGGTTCTCCCATCTCCACAGAGGAATTCTGTCAGAGTGACCATCGGGTTCTTGGTCACCTCCCTGACCAAGGCCCTTCTCCCCCGATTGCTCAGTTTGGCCGGGCGACTAGCTCTACGAAGAATCTTGAAGGTTCCAATCTTCTTCCGAATTAAGAATGATGAAGGCCACTGTGTTCTTGGGGACCTTCAACGTTGCAGACATTTTTTGGTGCCCTTCTCCAGATCTGTGCCTCGACACAATCCTATCTCGGAGCTCTACGAACAATTCCTTCAACCTCATGGCTTGGTGTTTGCTCTGACATGCACTGTCAACTGTGGGACCTTATAGTGACAGGTGTGTGCCTTTCCAAATCATGTCCAATCAATTGATTTAGCACAGGTGGACTCCAATCAAGTTCTAGAAACATCTCAAGGATGATCAGTGGAAACAGGATGCACCTGACCTCAATTTCGAGTCTCATAGCAAACGGAGGGGGGGTGTTCAATTAGATTTCAGGTGGGGCCTTAGCCGTCCTGGGCCACCCCCTGGACACGCCACTGAAAGCCTGGTGTCTGCTCCACTCCATTGGAGGAGTTCATCAGAAACTTCCTTCACCATGGAGTTGAGTTTAGTCAGCTAGGTGCTTTCAGTAATCGCAACAGTATAAACTGCACATGTTTCTATATTGCTGTGCCATTGGAGTGGTGTTTTTCTGATATTTTAGTGCAGGGTTCAGCATTATAATTGTGCCCCCCCCCCCTCAAAAGTTTATAGTAAAAATATTCCCAACTATTCCCACATATACAAAAAGAGACTTCATCGTTTCACAATGTAATCAAGGTATGAAATTATAGTTTAAAAAAAAAATACTACCTCTTTTTGGGAGTAGTTGTGGTCAAATTGTAGTATAAAAAATATTATAATTATGTTCCGGCCCCCTGACCATCCGCTCTGACATAAATCGCCGGCTGAATCTAGTTGCTTTCACCTGTTTTGGTATATTGGCGTCACCAAATCAAGTCTAATCCAGGATGTAGCAGTGCAATGTATGTGATCTGTTACTTGTGTCAAGACTCTTCCAAGAATTTAATCCATACCAATGGTCACATATCATGTCATGGGCAACTCATACATTTGTAGTAAATTGAAATGCTGAAACAGGAAAAGGCCTTCCCCAAACAGTCGCCACAAAGTTGGAAGCACAGAATTGTCTAGAATGTCATTGTATGCTGTAGCGTTAAGATTTCCCTTCACTGGCACTAAGGGGCCTAACTACTCCACCAACAGTTGGCACCACGCATTGGGGCGTGACACACACGCGAGCACACCAATCTCTCACTCCCTTACGCCCTGCTGAACTGTCTCCCCTAAGATGCTAAGCGTGCTTAACTGGGATATGTCATAAGCATGAAAAAATATTAGATATAATTTATGGTTGTAATTTTGGACACATGAAATTGTTATTTTCGTTACTATGTAATACATACAGTAGTATAGTATAGTTTATGGCACGGAATTGCCATTTACCTGCTCTCCAGAAATAACCAAATGTTTTCTGGAAATGATCCATGCGTGTTGGTTTTCATTTCATAGCTAATTACCATTTTTACAACTGACATAACATTATCCAAATGTACTGTGCATGCACTGTATGTCATGGAATGATATTCTCTCTTCTTTCCCTAGTGTTGTCAGTGTGATGTATATTTTTTCCTCTTCTGGATCACACTAAAAAATAGAGGAGAGAGCATTTAGGTCTGCACTTTACCACAGTGGCAGATTAAACCCAGTGCATTAATGGATTATAGTGGACAGTGTTTTTTTCTGTTTGACTTCAGTCAGTTGACACACACACTTTTGCTGTTGGAAAACAGGGTCCTCCCCTCACTCCAAACACATGCATACCGCTGCTCATGCTGCCTCTCTCCAAGCTGTCACTCCCCTCCCAGATTGTTCTGCTCATGCAAGTATTAAACTGTAATCTGTCCATAACGAGTGGCCAGAGAGAAAAACCCAAATGCCTTGGCATGCATTGGAAGTTGAATGGTAATCCTAACTGCATCAGTTAACCGTCTTTTATCATTCTGGCATCTCATGGATGTTGCAGTACAGAAGAGAAACTATAGTACAGATCACTCCTTTGTTGCTGAGAATTTTCCTGCACGACAAGAAGTTCAAGCTTGTAGTGTATTCAAGGCTTAAAAAAAATTCTAAAGTTTGTAATTTCCACTTTAAAATGTAAGACTTGATTTGCTCTAACAAAAAATTCATCAACCCCTACACATTTTCTTTTCATTAATTAGAATCCACATAATAATTCAAATTTCCTGTTGCTGCAGGATTATTTTCCTACTGTAGCAAACTGGCTCAAATTAAGATCCTACATCTGTATCTGCACCAGTTCTCATTGTATAATTCACACGGGTGTGTTTTGATCATCGCATCAAGGGCAAGGGCACCAATGGTCAATGCTGACATGAATAATCTGGAATTCTGGTAAAGCAGGCACACAGAAATTGCAAATGATCTCCTAATATGCTTTTTCAAGATACAAAAATTATTTTGCAATTTAAAACCAGCATTGCACAATTGTTTTAAATGGCATGATGCTCATTACTCTGACACAATGCTCTGGATACATGAAAGCATCTCCTGTTTTTTTGTAGCAGCAATATCCAGAATATCCATTGTAGTGGCAATATCCAGAACAGCCCCCCACCCCCACCCCATTGCTCTTATTTCCAACCCTGACCCAGCGTTGACCTAAGCTGCCATTCATGTAAGAGGGTTATTCCAGGCCAGGGTTGCTCATTTTAGTTCACCGGAAGACTTAGAATAAATGGTGGGCACAATGACACGCAGTATCACTGGTCATGGGTTTAGATGGGATGCTATCATCCCTGTATAATCTCCAGGCCGTAGAAACAATTGGCTGATTTGAATGTGAGTGATGCTGCACTAGAAGCGTGCAGGCTATAGTAATGTTGAGAGCAATTGTCACACCTTAATGCACGCTGCAGCTGTTTTCTCCGGTTGGTACATAGTGTACCGGTGAGAGGAGAGTTGAGTGCAGGAATTAAGATCACTCAGAGTTTTGGATCTCCTAACCCAGAGATAAGATGAAGTAGTATGCACACATCACTACTCTAACTGTTGGTGGACTCAGTATAATTGCAGTGCAATGTAAGTGCCAATCTTGTGGGACTTGACTGAGAGATAGACTAGGTGTTGCAGGCCAAGACCCAGACCAACACAGAACAAGACTGTATTTATGAGGTCAGTAGAGGTCACTAGACAGCCAGACCTTAGAAGAATGGGTGTATCTACTGTATGGGGGTTGGAAAAGTAGAACTTCAAATCAAATTTTATTTATCACATACACATGGTTAACAGATGTTAATGCGAGTGTAGTGAAATGCTTGTGCTTCTAGTTCCAACAATGCAGTAATAACCACGAGTAATCTAACCTAACAATTCCACAACTACTACCTTATACACACAAGTGTAAAGGGATAAAGAATATGTACATAAAGATATATGAATGACTGATGTTACAGAACGGCATAGGCAGGATACAGTAGATGGTATAGAGTACAGTATATACATATGAGATGAGTAATGTAGGGTATATAAACATAAAGTGGCATAGTTTAAAGTGGCTAGTGATACATGTATTACATAAAGATGGCAAGATGCAGTAGATGATATAGAGTACAATATATACATATACATATGAGATGAGTAATGTAGGGTATGGAAACATTATATTAAGTGGCATTGTTTAAAGTGGCTAGTGATACATTTTCTACATCAATTTCCATTATTAAAGTGGCTGGAGTTGAGTCAGTATGTTGGCAACAGCCACTCAATGTTAGTGGTGGCTGTTTAACAGTCTGATGGCCTTGAGATAGAAGCTGTTTTTCAGTCTCTCGGCCCCTGCTTTGATGCACCTGTACTGACCTCGCCTTCTGGATGTTGTCCTTGATGATCTTTATGGCCTTCCTGTGACATCGGGTGGTGTAGGTGTCCTGGAGGGCAGGTAGTTTGCCCCCGGTGATGCATTGTGCAGACCTCACTACCCTTTGGAGAGCCTTACGGTTGTGGGCAGAGCAGTTGCCGTAGCAGGCGGTGATACAGATCAACAGGATGCTCTCGATTGTGCATCTGTAGAAGTTTGTGAGTGCTTTTGATGACAAGCCAAATTTCTTCAGCCTCCTGAGGTTGAAGAGGCGCTGCTGCATGTGTGGGTGGACCAATTCAGTTTGTCCGTGATGTGTACGCCGAGGAACTTAAAACTTACTACCCTCTCCACTACTGTCCCGTCGATGTGGATAGGGGGGTGCTCCCTCTGCTGTTTCCTGAAGTCCACAATCAACTCCTTTGTTTTGTTGACGTTGAGTGTGAGGTTATTTTCCTGACACCACACTCCGAGGGCCCTCACCTTCTCCCTGTAGGCCATCTCGTCGTTGTTGGTAATCAAGCCTACCACTGTAGTGTCGTCCGCAAACTTGATGATTGAGTTGGAGGCGTGCATGGCCACACAGTCGTGGGTGAACAGGGAGTACAGGAGAGGGCTCAGAATGCACCCTTGTGGGGCCCCAGTGTTGAGGATCAGCGGGGTGGAGATGTTGTTACCTACCCTCACCACCTGGGGGTGGCCCGTCAGGAAGTCCAGTACCCAGTTGCACAGGGTGGGGTCGAGACCCAGGGTCTCGAGCTTAATGACGAGTTTGGAGGGTACTATGGTGTTAAATGCTGAGCTGTAGTCGATGAACAGCATTCTCACATAGGTATTCCTCTTGTCCAGATGGGTTAGGGCAGTGTGCAGTGTGGTCGCGATTGCGTCGTCTGTGAACCTATTGGGGCTGAGGTTTCTACTTAACACTTAGTGGTCCACTTAAAACCTTCTCCCAGGGTTGTGCTCTCTCTTACCCTTACCATATGTCATTTCCCCTTCCTAAGGCACAAATGGAAATATGTGGCCATCCTGCCATCACAAAGTCACACAACACAATATGGCTTGGGCTAGGCAAATATGTAATGTTTGTTCCCTCTTACTTTATGGTAGGTGGAAATGTCCAACTCTCCAAGCATACATTTATACCAAAGAACCCACAGGGGAATATTCCTGACTGTCTCTGGTCAAAGCCATGAAAGGGTGCTGTAAAGCATTACATTCCTGTCAACTTATGTGATGAGAATTTATATTTCCAACTAGGGACACATTACAATGCAGTTTTGCTGGTGGTAGTGCTGAACATCAACAGCTTTGTTTTAGTGATGCACAATATTTTACCACAGACATCGTTTACTGTAGGCTACAAGTGGGATATTAAAATGGAATTCTGGGTGTAAGGTTTTTTTATGCCTTTGCTGTGTATTGCCAAATCTGACTTCAGACCCCTGGCCTTACCTACTCTATATATTTTCCAATCCTGGTTAGTTACACAATTGTATTGATTACTTCTGACCATTTAATAGCTAATAAGACATGACAATCAACATTGGGTTCATGTATTTTAAACAGGAAATCGTATAGGAATGTGATCCAACCGCAACAAGGGTACTGCTGGATGGCCTGTCACTTTCAGGTCTACGTCTGTTCGTTCTGTCTCAGAATCAGGTAAAATTGTAGAAAACTGTATCCGCTAGAGGGATACACATACGCTTTCCAAACTCCGTAAACAGGGTCCCATCACTAAGTCCCACGGAGAAATGGAATTTCCGCCAGTGAGTACCGGTCTGACTTCCCACTTCGGCTAAAAAATAAATTAAAAAAGCCCGGAACGTTCGAAACATGATTTCCACGCTCTTAAAAAGACCTGAGAAATCGCTTTAAAGCGGACGCCCAGTGCTGACTCTCTCTCCAAGTGTCTCTGCTTCAGGCAAATGAATGAGGATCGCGATGCTTAATACTTTTGCAGCTCTCTCTTGCCTTACAAGATAATGTTGTGCATTTCAACTTTTGAATATCAAAAAGCAAGTCAAGGAATGTTTGTTTTTTCTTAAATAAAATAATGACAGGTCGGTTTATTATGACTTTTATTTAGAATGTAATATGTGGCATTTTGCATACTGTCTTACTTTACTTTTGGGATAAGAAAACTAAACCGTGTAACAAGCGTTTGGCGGACAACTGTGCGTTTCTGCGACTAAACTAACTCATACAATCCAAGGAGTGATGGGGGCATGATCAACCGGATCCCCTCTGATTGATTACTTATTAGACATCCCTTTGGCTTAATGAGACCCATTGAAAAGGCACAGTAGAACACCTGCATGAATCAAACATTCCTGAATCTCTCCAGAAGAGTCTTACTTTTGCTTAAACGCGGGCAAGGAAAGGGGGTCGTGGCTTAACATTAGCCAATAAGGGGGATATTACAGTATCGCTTCATGGGTTTATTTAGACTGATTCTACGGTTTGACAAGCAGCTGTAAAGAAAAAAAAACAGAAAGAGAAACTCGGGAAGATTTTATAGAGGAGCATTGTGGACCTACGAATTTTATTCTTATCTAATTTATATCTATCAATTGCTCTTTATATATTTTTATCACTCCTTCTCCTGAAAATGAAACTTTGGACTTTTCCCTGGCTGCCTTGCCTGGTGATACTCATCTTATGTTTTGGATCAGAGTGCGGGACTGTCCGGAGAAAGGGGAGATCCAAAAGGGACTTGGTGCGTATCAGGGAGGCGAGAGCCACCTTCCCAGGGGCTTGTGCCACACGTCTGCCGCGGGGCAAACGCTCCTTGCCCGGCTTAGAACGACGGGTGCCTCGCCAGCATCGGCGCTCCTCTCAGGCGGAGGAGAACTCTCCAAGTCGGGTGAAAGCTGTTTATTTTACCGGCAGAGGAGACCAACTTCGGCTTAAACCGGGCGTGGAGATACCGAGAGGGAATTTTACTCTGGAGATGTGGATCAAACCAGAGGGAGGTCAACGATCTCCTACGGTGATTGCAGGTAGCCTAAACAACTGTCTCAGTTCACAAATTAATGAATGATCAGAATGATTTTACTAGTCTATGCGCCCTAAAATTCAACAACATATTTCAAAGTTAAGTGTGAAATATGTATATTTTATTACCTCGAACACATTAAGCAGTAAAGTAGGCTAATATATGTTAATAAACCAATTGAATGTCATGACCCATATTTAGCTGTGTAGGCTATGATTTTATCATGCATGTTGTATTAGCTCAAATCATGCACGGTTGTCACCGTAAAACATCATGCAGTCGTAACTGAGTTGAGAGTGAGTTCATCTCACAACTGACCCACGCCAATGTAATGTGATGTAATACCTTGAAAAGTGCAATAGCCTTTGAGAGACTTTGTGTAGACGCACGCATTAGCCTACTTGGGTATGATCATTCAGCTAATATTTTCGGTCTTAATGAATGCATTTTATATAAATATTCCTCATTTAAACTCTCATGAGCAAAATTACTCAAATATTGGGTGGTCTATCACCATTTTAGCTTATTTCAAGGTTGTTTGATATTGCCATTTATTCCGCATCACTTGATTGACAGGTGATGTCATCGTGCGTAGAAATTGTATTTTTTTGTGAGGCGTCTGGCTATTTTAAACTATGATGTAATGCTCAAAACTTTGAATCTGTGGGCACGTCACAGCAGGCAAAAGGAGAGAGCTAGAGAGATCCATTTTTATTCTGGTGTGTCTAGGGCACCGTCCGTGCCGCAATCCAAAGTGCCTCCCAAATCGACACTTCTGGATTGGCTGCTGAGGTTACGAGACAGAAATAGAGTCCCAGGGTTTTCCCCATTGCGCGGAGGGACGCGCTATTAGCTGCGCCTGGGATTCCTCAAACCTCAACATTTGTGCATAACATTAGGTGACTCTAACATTAATAAAAAATGAAACCGGCTGTTGGATTGGGTGGTTTTAGCAGTACAGTCTAAAGACTGGCTTTAGCTTTGTAAAGGGATGGGAGGGAGACAGTAACCTGCTTCATCCACGCACAACGTACCCTGTGAATGTTGTGAGCTATTACCCAACCGACTAGAGCAGACACCTACTGGTTACAGTCATTTCATTCTGAAATCCACAATGCCAAGTCTTAGAATACATTTTCTTCCAATGTATATAATGTTTATAGATTTCAGTGTCTGTGCCACTGCTTCTGATGTATATTTGTATGCGATTCGATCCCATTGGCTGCCAACAGGGAGCGTTGCAAACACAACTGATTGCATGTGTGCAGATGCATACTACTGTCTGCTACCCCTTGTGAGGCACTTACCATTGAGAAGGGATCTCCAAAAGGTTTTACTCTCTTTCACACACACACACACACACACACACACACACACACACACACACACACACACACACACACACACACATAAATTACAGTTGGCCCAGAACAGAGCAGCACTTTTGGCCCTTAAATGAAGGCCTACAAGGACAGTTGATATCAACAACATGCAAATCAATCTCATCTGGCTCAAAGTGAGAGGTATTAAAGTATCAAACTGTCTTTTTATTCGGTTAACACACAGCTCAGACACTCATACATACCAAACAAGATACCAGAGGTCTCTTCACAGTCCCCAAGTCCAGAACAGAGGCTAGGAAACGCATGGTACTTTATAGAGCCATGACTACATCCAACTCTCTTCCAACTCAGGTAACTCAATCTATCAGAAAAATCTGATTTAAAAAAATAGATAAAATAACACCTCACACACTCTAAAATACACACTCACACTATTCTTAGCAATGTAATATGGTATTGTAATATTGTTATGTAATAATGGAGCAATGTAAATGTGTATAAAATACTAATACTCCTGGTCCATCCCTGTGTGTGTGTGTGTGTGTGTGTGTGTGTGTGTGTGTGTGTGTGTGTGTGTGTGTGTGTGTGTGTGTGTGTGTGTGCGTGCATGCGTGGGTGTATGGGCGCGCATGCATATGTGCATGTTTATTGTGTGTGTCTGTGTGTGTGTGTATACAGTATGTGTGTACTATGTTTGGCCTGGTGGTGGGGGCTGCCTAAGCCAGCCCCTTATTAAATTCACTCTAGGCATTTCAACTCTTCAGAGAATCTATTGAGAGCTCTGTGACTCAGATAAATGTCTTAGCCCAACCGGGACATGCAGTCTGCTTTGGGGATGTCACGTGTATTACCTATCTTATACATAAAATTTTATTGTTTGCTCTCGTCACATTAAGATCAGTGTGGTTGGAAAAATGTGCTTTTGAAGGAAAATAAGAAATGCCCTATCGAGCAAATGTTGTGATGCCTAATCTTTTAAATCCAATTGAGACCTCCCAACAATCCCAGGCCTAAAGCAGTCCCATCCTGTTGTTTTGACCCAGGCCTGGCTTGTTTTCTACAGCTGTTTCAGCCTTGTTGTTGTTTTTGCCCCGCTTTTTATCACGACACTGCTGTTGTTTTTTTATTGAGCTTGTCAACTCGCCGTTTCATAAGTGAGGGGAGATGAGTAGTACAGTACAGTTCTGTGGCATTTACTTATTGTTTACAGTAAAGCCCACACAGTGAGACCTCTGAGTGCCAACAAAGTGACGGCTTGAGGACCAGTGATAACTCCTGTTTGATAAACATACATCTGTGGTTCCTTTCTGGTCTTACTTACTGGTCTTACTTACTGGTCTTACTTTCTGGTCTTACTTACTGGTCTTACTTTCTGGTCTTACTTTCTGGTCTTACTTACTTAAAAAAAACTCTACATTGTTTGTTGAAGGCTTGTAAGTAAACATTTCACGGCAAGGTCTACACCTGTTGTATTTGGCACATGAGACAAATACAATTTAATTTGCTTTGATTTATTGACTCTGTGGCCTAAAACAAGGGCTAGTGGAATACTCAAGTCATAGTCCAAACCACTTACACAGCAAGCAAGAGTTCCTAGACTCAGGGCCCACCATGTACGTATGTTGCATTGCTGGCATGTTAAGGGCCCACCATGTACATATGTTGCATTGCTGGCATGTGTAGGGCCCACCATGTACGTATGTTGCATTGCTGGCATGTGTAGGGCCCACCATGTACGTATGTTGCATTGCTGGCATGTGTAGGGCCCACCATGTACGTATGTTGCATTGCTGGCATGTGTAGGGCCCACCATTGCTGACGTATTTACAGAATGCAATGTATTTAGTGATGCCTGTTTGTTAGTGGTAACATTTGCTCTGAGACACAGAGAGGATGGGCACTTGCCAGGAGAACTCACTGCCTACTCACATGAGGAGGTGTACCCGCTGCGGTCTGCTTACTGGTATCAAACAGGAATGCTGGGGATGTAAAACTGACCTGTATGACACACATACACACACACACGTTGTCATTTGTAATGCAGATTTGGTCGATGGAACTGCAGGAGAATGACTCCAGCAGAGCAACACGATTCAGGACCTTGAACAGCGTTGACAAAATGAGCATGCGCACACAGGAAGTAGAAAGGACCATCAAAAAAGGGGAAAAAAGGAAGCATTCTTTTTTACTCAGGATCCCAGGGTAGCAATAATGGAATAGCTCAGTGTTACGACTCCACTGGCTAGCCGAATTGATTTGGGCACTCGTTCAAATACACGCAAACGCTCCACCAACACCTGTCACTGAGCAGCCTTTCATTTTACAAAGGAGGACGAGTGCTGTTGCTTCAGCTTAGCCTCTTCGGGCTAACCCTCCAGTCAAAGAATCTGTAGCATTGTCTTCTCCCTATTGTGACATGTTGACATGTTGTAACAATTCGCCCCGCTTTTGAAAGTTACTCAAAGATGGTCTTTAATGAGGAAGGGGACCCTTAAATTACAGTTCAACTTGACTAAATGCTACCATGCACTTTACATCCTCATGGCAGTTCATGTCACACATTAGCATGTCATGTTCCGTGTCCTAATGTGAGATGAACTTTACTTCTGACCTTTTTGCCCTTTTATCCAGGTCATGGAGGCCTGTCTCACATCAAAGGAAGGGAAATAAATAGCAAGACAGTGGATCAGAGTTTCTCTTCCATGACCAGCTGTAAACAATAAATGCCCATGTTGGCAGATGCATCATTTGATAACAAAGCAGAGAGGCACTTAAGTGCTATGAAGGTTTTAGATGTTAGATCATATAAAACTAATGACATATACCATCTAAGATTACATAAATACACTTTGGTTAATGAGATAGTTGAGTATTAAACTTTAATACTCACTCTAGATTTATAGTTTTATAATACGTTAGAGGAAAGCCACAGGACACAGCAAAGGACTACATGTAGTCACTCATCTCTTGATTTCAGACTGTAGTAGGAAACTTAAGGATGAGGTGTGGGGGTTCTGTTGAGGTAATCTAAGGCTGGAAAATGCTGTCAAATTACCATGGTATTTTCCCCAAGCTGTCTGTTACTGTATAGTTGTGCCACATAAGAGATCATTTGCATTCTCTTTTTAATCATTAAACGTAATGAAAAGGTTTTCAAGTTAATTACATTGTTGAAAGATGTCTCAAGTTAGTTATAGAGCAAAATGTAATTGACTTGTAATTGACTGTAATTTTTCTGGTGGTTAAAGGGTTTTCACCTGTGGGATGTCTATTGTGTTTAGGGTCTAAAGTATCCGTGGAAATTTCCAACATGTCAAATATCCAGTGTGACGCTCACTTCACTGTGTCCGTACACACAGTCCCTTTCCCCGACTTTCAGAGCCCAAACATTTCAAAAGCACACGCAAAGTCCATTGTTCCCTTTCTCCCTGCTTTTCATCAGATTTCTCTGACATTTTCACTCTCTTTTTTCTGTTCCTGAGTGTGTTTGCTTTGTGGGAAGACAAATCGCAAGTTCAAGCAAGGTTGACTTTGAACCTGACACGAATGGCTTTTAGCCATAGCGTCAGTGTGTGTATGCAAATTCCTGTGCGTGTGCGTGTGTGTGTGTGTGTTGTGTGCCCCATCCAACCTCATAGCAGGTTGGGTCTGGAAAAGTGTACTATATTAGATGAATTGAGGTTGGCAGAATTATGACAGCTGTTTACACTAGGAGCCTTACACACATTTCAGAACACCTTTTAGCCTTGAGTGTGCTAGCTGACAGATGGAGGGTTTTTTCCTTCCACTGTAGTGGAAACAGTAAGGACGTCACACTCAATACGACTGACCTTGACGTTGAACCCCACCATGCTCTTTGAATGGCTTTGGAATTAGAATATCCCCCTGACTCTTACTGTATGTATGTACAGCTGATGAAAAACATGTGAAAAATCCTTAAGAGTCTATTGAAGCACTGATGCGTCAATCTAAGTAAGATTATAAAAAAATCCCTATCAAAATCTGCCAGTTTAAGCTAGAGATATCAGATACATATTTTGCATGGGCTGCGTCTCAATCCACCGCATCCGCCTATGTTGGCCTTCTGGTGGAAGGTGGCCGAGCCACAGCAGTGTTTGTCAGACCATGAGACATCCCCAAAATTGTTCTTCGAAAATGTCTGTAGCTTCCAAACGGTTTGGCCTGCATGACCAGTCTATAGAATGGGAAGTCTCTCACGAACACGATGGTGTTCTCCGTTTTGCTCTATGACTCCCACTAGTGCCCCGGGACTTGTTTGAAGGTAACCCATACAACCCATTGCTGTGTGAATACTGTGGATTGCATTGGGTTGCATTGGATTGTATTGGTCTGCATTAGACACTCCTACTTGGTTCACATTAGTTTAAAAAGACCTGAAATTGTCTCAGATCTCTTTACTTCATTATGTGGATGGCAGTGGAGGCTCCTCAGAGGAGGAAGGGGAGGACCATCCTCCTCAGTGAATTTCATAAAAATGTAAATTGTAAAACATAAAAAAAGTTATCATTTTTAGTTAAACTACACTAAATATAATCACACAACCAAATAATTGATTAAAACACACTATTTTGCAAATAAGGTCTACAGCACACTGTAGGGTAGCCCCCTAGTGTAGCCGGAGGACAGCTAGCTTCCATCCTCCTCTGGGTACGTTGACTTCAATACAAAACCTAGGAGGCTCATGGTTCTCATCCCCTTCCATAGACTTACACATTAATTATGACAACTTCCGGAGGACGTCCTCCAGCCTATCAGAGCTCTTGCAGCATGAACTGACATGTTGTACACCCAATCAAAGGATCAGAGAATTCATCTAGTACTGAAAGCATAAGATACAGCTAGCTAGCACTGCAGTATATAAAATATGGTGAGTAGTTGATTTAATTTCTTCCAAAAGGAAGGAGAAGCAATAGAGAAATATATAGAGAACTGGGCGAATGGAATATGAATGAGAGTCATCCAATATGCTGTTATAAAAATAAGCCCATACTCATGAAAAAAATGTGTCCTACCTCATTTTAAACAGCACTGACTTCCACAGGGCCCCTCGCAGGATTCGGAGTACTGCTTCCCCTGTGTTTGAAACATATGCCCCTGCCAGCGGTGGATCCCACTTCTCCGCAAAAATGATTTGTGAGCACATGTACTGTACTTCCTCATGCTTGAGGAGCTCTGCTAGGTATTAGGCATATCAGAGTTCTCTGGTGAATGTGCATAGGCATACACACATTGTGTTCACACACGTACTGTACGCACACGTACACACACCCATGTGAAAAAAACTTGTGTTTTCGGACACGTGTGAACAAATTACGTGAACAATTCAGATGGGGCCTCCGGAGTGGCACTGCGGTCTAAGGTGCTTGAGGCGACACTACAGATCTGGGTTTGTGTCGCAGCTGGCCACAAATTGGAGACCCATGAGGCAACACACAATTGGCCCAGTGTCATCCGGGTTAGGGAGGTTTTGGCCGACTGGGATGTTCTTGTCTCATCGCGCTCTAGCGACTCCTGTGACGGGCCGGGCTTAGCACGCTGACACGGTCGCCAGTTGTATAGTGTTTCCTCCGACACATTGGTGCGGCTGGCTTCCGGGTTATGCAAGCAGTGTGTTAAGAAGCAGTGCGGGTTGGCAGGGTTGTGTTTCAGAAGGACGCATGGCTCTCGACCTTCGCCTCTCCCGAGTCCGTACGGGAGTTGCAGCGATGGGACAAGACTGTAACGACCAAATGAATATCACGAAAAGGGGTGAAAAATCTGATGGGATTTTTACATGAGTCAGATGTGATTTTCGGACACATGAAATTTCACATTCATAGATTTTTTTCACCACTTCCGTCTGGTCTACCATGCAGGGATAGACCAGGACCAACCCTGCTTAGCTTCAGAGACAAATCAGTAGTGGGACGTAGGGTGATATGTTGCTGGAATTTTAACATACCAAATTTTGCAACTGGAAAAAAGGCAGCAAAAGAGGTAACAGGGTAACATAACGAAAAACAGGGAAAATGTCATTATTATAAAAACATGTTCAGATTATATACTTTTCTTATCCATTTATAATTCATTTGTTCTCACATTTGGAAGTTATTTCCTTGCAACATTTTGTTTGGCTATTTTTTCTTTTGGTTTTATGTTTTGCTTTCAATATCATTATCTTTGTTTTCGACTTCAGAAGTTTTACTTGATATTAAAGGGCAAAAGTAACTCACTCACAAGAGGACTGCACCATATAATAACACTATTACTCTATTAAAGGTGCTTAAAGTGGCAATCCTTAATTTAAACATGAACAAATTGTACTCCCTGCCACAGTTTCAGTAAACAGCTGAGGGATGGGTCTGGAGAAATTCAATCATTCTCAAATCCGTAGACTACGCTATAGA
This sequence comes from Oncorhynchus mykiss, assembly GCF_057628025.1. Taxonomy (NCBI): domain Eukaryota; kingdom Metazoa; phylum Chordata; class Actinopteri; order Salmoniformes; family Salmonidae; genus Oncorhynchus; species Oncorhynchus mykiss. Next base: position 26,462,434 of record NC_143050.1, on the reverse strand, counting down.
TGCAAAGACCGACATCCATGACATCAAAATGATAGGTTTTACTTTTTTTAGGCTATACAATTGTTGCTTACATTTACAATTTGTTTACAAACATTGGCGTAAAACAAGTTTTGAATTTTGGGTTCTGATGGGGTACAACAGTTAAACTAAGCTCATGACGCATTTATACTTATATATTCTTCAAGAATCAATAGGTACATATCATTAATTTATAAGTCCAACAATGAATTATAGCAACTAAGGATTGTACCTTTAACATTGTCCCTTTAACCTTCATACAGCAGAACTATGTCACCATTTGAATGTGATCCATTAACCTGCCCCCCAAAAATGTATTCTGTCCACTGTTCCATCTTATCACATGTGAGGAGAAGACATTATTTCAATTTGAATCTGCAATTCCACATGTGAAAGTGATATTTTCACAGTTGGAGTTTTCTTACATGTGAAACTGCAAATGTGACGTGTTTTTTTGTTGTTGTAAGGACACATACACACACTAAACACACACACACATTTAGCATTTAGAGATCACCTAAGAAGTGAAAGCACATTACCATGCTGAAGCTGACATGTTTTCCAAGTGCAACAGGGAAAAAGTTGTTTTGGTGCCTCTAGCATAGCAAGACTTTTACAGAAAACTACTTTGTCTGGCTCCCCCGAAATGTTGAAATGGCCTCAATGCTCATAAAATCTTTCTTGTACGAGTTTCTATGGGTCTCCCCAAGCTAAATACTGCATGCACCTTAACCCAATTTCCAGGACATTATGTCAATACTATCTTCAAATGTATCGTGTCAGTACATCTACTACATAATCTGTACCATATTGTTAATGTCTGGCCTACAATGAGAGAATGAGAATGTGATTACATGACACACAGATGCATTTGACATTTTGTTGGATGAACTATAAGACATAAACTCTACAGTACAGCGTACACATTTTACTGTTAAAAATTCACATTAAGAATTGGCTATGGGTGACTCCAAGCAGACCTCCTAGGTTGATGTTGTTCAGGAGACTGAAAAACTAGCTCTGGGGCGGGACCAAAGCCGTGAGGCCCCTGAGACTAAACTTGAAATGTTAATAACTAAGAATACAAATGATAGTGGTGTAAAGTAACTAACCAAAAACACTTTGAAGTAATACTTAAGTGATTTTGGGGGGTATCTATACTTTACAATTTCAATATTTTACAACTTTCATTTTTACTCCACTGCATTTCTTATAAAAAATATGTACTTTTTACTCCTCTGCATTTTCTCTGATACCCAAAAGTACTCATTACATTTCAAATGTTCAGGCAGGTCCAATTCACACAACTATCAATATAACGAGTTGTCATCCCTACTGACTCTGACCTGCGGACTCACTAAACACAAATACTGAGTTTGTAAATTATGTCTGAGTGTACGAGTGTGCCCCTGTCTGTCTGTAAATAAAATAAAAACCAGAAAATCATGCCTTCTGGTTTGCTTAATATATGACATTTAATGTATGGCATTTACTTTTACTTTGTGCTTTTACTCAAGTATGACAATTGAGTACTTTTCCACCACTACACTTAAGTACATTTAAAAACGGATACTTTTAGCTTTTTACTCTAGTAGTATTTTTCTGGGTGACTTTCACTTTTACTTGAGTCATTGTCTATTAAGGTATCTTTACTTTTACTCACCACTCCACCACTGACTGCTGTAGTGTTGAGCTCTGCTCTCTCTCTGCTGTACTAGAGGTGATCAGTGAATTATCTAACACCCTCGCTCTTTCTTGTTCTCTTTCTATCTTGATTGAGTGTTGTTCTCTTTAAATTAAATGAAGGTGTATCTTTGCTGATGTAGTCAGGACCTTTCTGAAAGTCAAAGCTTCTTTCTCTCTTTTTCTCTATTTGTCTTACCATATCTCTCTGTCTCTCTATCTAATGTTAACTGACTGTCCCTCTCTCTCTGCTCTCTCCCAGGTCTGTACGATAAGTGTTTCTACGCCTCCAGCGACCGGGGTTGGCTGCTGGGCATCCGGGCGGTCAGCGAGCAGGGCAACCGTGACCCACGCTTCTTCTTCTCCCTAAAGACGGACCGTGCCCACAAGGTCACCTCCGTCCACTCCAACGCCCGCTACCTGCCCAACACCTGGGCCCACCTGGCAGTCACCTACGACGGCCTCTACATGAAGCTCTACGTCAACGGCGCCCAGGTGGGCGTCAGCCGTGAACAGTCGGGCAACGTCTTCAGCCATCTGACCAAGAAGTGCAAGGTGCTGATGGTGGGCGGGAACGCTCTGAACCATAACTACCGGGGGACTGTGGAGAGGGTAAGTCTGTGGAGGGAGGCCCGGGGACAGAGGCAGATAATCAGGGACATGCAGGGTCACGAAAATCCTCAAGATGCACCTCTGCTGGTGATCAGGGAGACCTTTGAACACCCTGCCCGGAAGTGGCTGACGGTGAAGGATGGGAGCTTCCCCCAGCCAGACGAGGGTTGCAGCAGGGTGGGGCAGGCTGGAGTAGGGGTAGGAGAAGGTGGAACTGGAGGGTCTCTGGACACTACCCTGGAACCCCCGCCCTGTGGTCAAACTGTCTGCGACAACGTGGAAGTGGTGACCAACTACAACCGCACCTGGACCTTCCGGAAGTCCAAGACGGTGCGTTACCGTGTGGTCAACGTGTGGGACGACGCTCGGCGCCGGCCCACCGTCACGCCTCGTCAGATCCACTTGCAGCACCAGCAACTCAACAACGCCTTCGCCGTCTACAACATCACCTGGGAGCTGAGCGTCCACAACGTCACCAACTCCTCGCTGCGCCACCGTCTGGTCCTGGCCAACTGTGACATCAGCAAAGTGGGTGACGAGGCGTGCGACCCAGAGTGCAACCACACGCTGACGGGTTTAGACGCGGGTGACTGTATTAGGCACCGTAGCCACTGCCCTCAGTCCAAGCAGGGCAACGGGGTGTGCGACCCCGAGTGTAATTGGGACAACTTCTTCTACGACAACGGAGACTGCTGTAACCCCAATGTGACGGATGTGACCAAGACCTGCTTCAACCGCTCCTCTCCACACAGGTCAGCTCTCTGTCTTTGTCTTTCTCTTTGTCGCTGCTTGATGAGTCCTAAACAAAGATATAGCCTGGCTCCAAAGTTGGAGTCGAGGTTTCTCACAAAGCATGAAATGATGTCGAAAGGAGATTTGTATGTACTGTACATTTGATCTTCAAGTTAGGATTTGCCCGTTTTTCAGGGTCTAGTCAACAGTTTTGTGTCTGATTGTTCAATCGTAAGTACTATCAAGTACTATATATGTATGTGTACCTGACATGACATTCTGTGCATGCTACCCTCACCAACACTGTTATTTTTCACTGCTATGATCCATTGTTGTCATACATACACACTGTCTGGAGTGACTCACATAACTGCACACATCTTCTCATTACACAGTCAGTCAGGACACTGATGTGAGGTTTTGATACACAGTCTGTCAGTTCCACTGTCTCCTGGCTGGCCCTCTGTGAGCAGAGTGTAACTCTACCCCCGGCAGTGTGTGTGGCCCAGCAGGGTGTCCTCTGGGGCCGCGAGTCCAATCTGGCTTTAAGACAGACTCAATCCGCATCCTACACTTGGGGGGGGCCAAACCAACGAAACACACTCTAGTGACCCCGGGAGAGCCCAGATGGATTTTTTTCTCTCCTCATTTTTCAACTTCTTTTCTCTCCCTCGCTCTTCTCCGTCTATCCGCTGCTGCCCTAATGAAGCTAGATTGATTGGAAACAAGCGAGATTGGAAACAATTACACTCTAGAAAGACCAGAAGGGGTAATTAGAGGTCAGAGGAGAGTGACCAGCATCACTTTGCTAGCAGCAGTAGGGACTCATTTCAACGTAGTACTACTCTATCCAGGAAGCACCCAAGAGACATTTTTGCAGGGGAAGTATATCTCCCTTGGAGGGGGGGGGGGGGGGGGATGACGACACTTCTCTGCACCATTACTGCTCTTCTCTTTAAGCCTCTTCAAGAATGTTTTACCTCAGAAAATCATTTTGAAGTTTGATTACTGCAGGGTTGTGGCGAGGAACAGTTTGATAGGGTTACTGGGAGGAGATGCGGTGGCCTCCACTGATCTAGTACCTGCCAGTATCTGCAGGATTCCTACTCTGTACAACAGAGGATGACTGAGCAGCGTTGAGAAAAACAGTCTCTGGTTCATTCTGGAACTGCTTTTTGTCATGGACCTTGAGGGGCTCCAGTAGTAAAGCATTGGATTTTTCTTGGCAGGCGTGACACTCAAACACAGAGGCCGGAGACATTTTGTGGCAGTTGTAGGGGGGTCCTTGTGGTCTTGAAGTTCTCTCGCTGCCTGGAAAAAAAATTGACCAATGTCAGATGCTCGTAAATGTTTTTGGACGCCGTCGTGCTAAAGAGAGGGCGGGGGGGGGGGGGTGAAAAAATCTCCAAATAGGGTTATTGTGGGGATTATTTGTGTCTTTCTGATGTAGCCAGAATCAAGGCACTAGGCTGTTTTCTATCATTCTCATTGCTCAGGCCTGGAAGCACTGTCTCGCTGGCACTCTCTCTGTATTTAAAACGGCTGCTAAACAACTCTGTGTGAGGCGACATCAGAAAGCAAAAGCAGGTGGGTTTGCCATCTCTTCTCTCCCCTCCGTTTCAGTCATCATTACAAAGTCATTCATCAACAATCAGCCTAGACGGCTTCTCTTAGAAATCAGCTATTGGCACACGCTTACAGTCCCTACCATTCAAATATCCCTGCAGACGTATGAATGATGGGCTGTTGAAAGGGGGGATAAGAGAGATTGAGAGAAATTAAGTAAGAGAGAGAGAGAGAGAGAGAATTCTTAAGTTGATAAAGAGAAGCTCCCCAAGTGCTTGCTTATTTTGGTTTGATTGTGGTATGTGGAGGACCACACTACAAACATTATTCAACATTCCTCGTTAATTGTGGAATTCTGGATGAACAGCGCGCCACATACGCAAGGGAACAATGGCTGTGAGGTCCTGCGTTTATTTTTGTAGCCCTCATGCCTGTTACCACTTAGTGTGTTTAGGAATCTGGCTAGCAGGGTACTGTGGTAGGCCGCTTGCGCTAGCTACTCTTCTCTGCAGTCCACAGACAGAGGTTCCTCTGGAAATACCAGCGATAATACTTAACACTCCCCCCTTCGCCGAAGGAAATATTTTTCATTGTTTTCACAGGCCTTTGTTGTTATGCTGTTTTACGGTTATGCCAATATTTTTCATGGGATGACATTCTTACTTATGTCTGGTACTGTGCTTAACGGTATGTGAATTTCTGAGGTAAAACAACAGTAAGTATCCTTTGAGACATTTGAACGCAACTCAGTTGAATTCCACATGTACAATACACAATCTCAATATGCTACATCCTATAGACATGTCTTTCCTTCCACGTAAATGGTTCTATCTAGATTTACTGACATACAGTACCTGTTGCACAGGATCTACACAGGGTGAGAAAAGAGGCCGTCACGCCTCTGGCCCAGCTTCGTCAGGGATGAAGAACAATTTGTTCCCGCTTGGCCTCTCTGCATGTCACTGTCTCGCTCCCTGGCACAGTGGCAGGTTAATGGTCACACACACACACACATGCACTCCGCACCCACACATACACACATGCATGCACACACACACACACACACACACACACACACACACACACACACACACACACACACACCCCAGCCCACTCCCCTCCTGTCTTTCTCAATGAGTGTATTCTCCTAGGACCATTGAGTTGGGTGCTTTACAATCTGTCTTCTAAACCCTAAGCCCTGCAGCTCATAAACCAGGCCCATGTTAATGGCTTCACCCTAATGGAGTGGCTAGGGCGTAAAACTAGCTGTTAGCACTCTCCCATGAAAGCCGTAACACCCTTGTAAATGCACCTGTTGGTTGGTTGACCCCGGCCCGGACTGAGTTCACCTGCACTCTGTGTGTTCGTCCCCACATGTCATCAGCCAGTACTGGGAGGGATGCTGAGATGGGGTGAGGTAGGGAGGGTGGGCCACAGAGGGGGGTGATGGACATCAATAGGGTCATTTTGGTCAGGGTGTGGGGCAGAGAGGTGTTGAGTAAAAGTTTAAGATTGGCCTTTTCCATCTACCTCAACTGAAGAGTTAGGAAAGACAGAAGTACTGTTATTGCTATCACCACCATAGTTGATTTGATTTGGGAAAAACTCCCAATCAGGAGTTGATTATAATTTACATTGTTGAGATGGTACAGAAATGTTGTACAGTGGCAGTCACATGGAAAACTGTCATGTTGAAATTTACACACACAAATTTCAGAGGTGGGGGGGACAACACATTTTGAAGGTGGTCCCCCCACCTCTGAAACCCAAGTTTAAGGTCATGATTGGTTGGTATGGACACACCACCAACACTATTAAGAGTGTTGGTATAAACAGAAGAACTTCAAGCAATGGAAATTATATAATGTGTTTGTAGGCTCGGCCCTATATAGTCCGTACTGTACTGTAACTCTGTAACTGTGGAAATCCCAGTTGTCTAGCTCTGCTGTCCAACCTTTGAAATTTGAGTGTCAACACTTGGTCTTATGTACTGTATGTTGTGTCTTCCTTGGAAGGTGAAACAACACAAAATATTGATGGAGAAAAAGAGCATGAGTGTGATAATAAAGGCAGGGATGAATGATGGCTTTAGGATCTGTGGTGTTGACCGAGTCGATGACAGGAGAGCTAAGGATTTCTTGGCTGTAAGGCTGCCAACTCACCACAGCGTTTCACACTCAGCAGCCCCAGACATATGTATACGAGGCACATTTATGGGCTTATATGAATTATATATGGGTGTAAATGGATGAAGTCATAATCCTCTATTTAATATGTATCAGATATACAAGCATTAACACAGCAGTTTCAGCGCTCATCACACCCCGGACTGCCTAGGAACAGATGCCCGCTGACGTCTGAATTTAGTGAAGTTACATTTTCCTTCTTTTTCTCCTCTCGCCTCTACTCTCTGAGGGTCTTCTCGCAACGTCTCTTTCTAAAATCTAGATTCTCTTCCCAGGGCATGCATAAAAAGTGGAGTGTTTAAATGAATGGAAAATGTTGTCTCCTCGTGTGGCTCGTCCCTTATGAAAGTGCAAGATGAGGGGCTAGAGGCGAGGGATAGAGGATGATGGGTAAGGGTTAAGGGTAAGCGATGAGGGGAGAGGAGCGCTGAGGGGGATGAGACTGACCCTCAGGTCCTAATTTGGGTTATACCAGAGACAGGACATCCTTAGAGAAGGGACTTGAGGCCAGGGAATGGAGAGAGGGAAGGCGGATGGAAAGAGGAAGAACCGGAGGGAGGGAGAACGCAGAAGAGAGAGGGGGAGAGACAGGGAAAGTGAGAGAGCGTGTTAGAGAGGGAGAGAGACAAAGTCGATCGCATGACTGGTCCAAGACTGGCATACTCACTCCCAGGGACGACACTGGCTAAAGTGATGTCAGACAGCCACTGCTCTCTCCCCTTTCTCAACAGCATCCCACTACATCAAGCAGTCAATTACTTTCCTACAAAGCTGATCACATATTTATACACACAGAAGAGTGCAAATCCATGCAACACGACAGACACACATGCAGCCTGGCCTGTTTTTATGCAGTCATGCTAAACCCTGCTGTTTGTGCGCCGGCCAAAGCCATAGCCTGCATCCGTCCATCCAGTCCACATCTGATGTGTGTTGTGTTGTTGTAACGGAGCCAGTGCATTAAAGCTAATTGAACTCAGATCAGATGGGTTCTGATCTACAGTAGTACTGCTTTTATCTGTTGCTGACTTACTCATCTCGCCATTAAACCCCCCTGATCCTTTTCCCCCCTCATGCACGGCGGCCAAAAAGCCGGACAAATATTTTCAGAGGAAATAATGAAATTCCTGAAATGATTAGGGAGAGGGACATTATATCATGTGCTCTCTGTAGGTCTGGGCCTGGTGCTCGCCTCTGCTCTCCCATAGGCCATGGAGGACCTTTCCACTATGCCACCCCTTTATTCCAAACATACCTGGCCCAGCCCCTGTGGCAGGAACTAAACTAACACAGCATCCTTATCCTTCCTCACCTGCTGGTCCTGGAAGAGGCAGATCAACAGCAACAGGGGATTGTGAAACAGTTCAAGTGCTTACAGTACTTTAATTAACAATACTGACATACTTGACCAGCCCCTGAAGAACTTTTTTACATTGCTGGTAGACAGTACAGTTATTGATATGTGAAACCCACAATCAGATGTAGCTACAGATCTTTTGTAAAAGATGTACATTGACGTCAAAGGGAGCAGAAGGGTACATCTTGTCCTCCTATACCACACTCTAACAGCTGTGGTGTGCCATAACGACATGTACTTCCCCCATCTGCACCCCTTGGTTTGGCCCAACCTCCTATAAAGCCTTCATTATGCTGTCCCGACGCTTAACAAACCATATCCTAACATGTCACCTGCCACGATCAGTCACTCCAATTATACTTTATGACACTCCAGTGTCCTCCACTCCTCCAGTGCTATGGATGGTAGTCCAGCCTATATTTTGATCCACTAAGGAGGATGACATACTGTACTGTACCTTGGCCGGCCTGGCACCAATGGTTTTTACTGCAACTGTTTCCAGGCTCTTTTTCTTCTTCTTCTTCCTTTTACGATGTCCTCATTTGTCACGTTTATTGTTCACGTTTATGGCTGCCCGCTTCGCCCTCGTGCTCCGTTGCCCTCCTTCCCCGCTCATGGATTCTCTCCCTGATTCTGAGACCTCCTCTCCTCTTCTTCGCTTTGCAAATCAAATTTGTCACATGCGTCGTTAAACAACAGGTGTAGAGTAACAGTAAAATGCTTACTTATGTGTCCTTCCCAACAATGCGGATAAATAATAGATAAATAATTACACAAGGAATAAATACACAATGAGTAATGATAACTTGCCTATATACATGGGATACCAGTACAGAGTTGATGTGCAGGGGTACGAGGTAATTGAGGTAGATGTGTACATATAGATAGGGATAAAGTGACTAGGCAACAGGATAGATAGTAAATAGTAGCAGCAGCGTATTTGATGAGTCAAAAGAGTTTGTGCAAAAAGGGTCACTACAGATAGTCCTGGTAGGTATTGGTTAACTATTTATCTAACTATTTAGCAGTCTTATGGCTTGGGGGTATAAGCTGTTCAGGGTCCCCTCCAGACTTGCTTTACTAGCCATGTGAAGCAGCTAGGACTCTTTCAAATTAATCGTTCATATAATTACATAAAATATAGCAGGTCAATTTTCTGCCATCGTCTCCCCCTGTAGATATAAATGGTTTTCTCTTTGGCTGGTCGCCTATAATGCCATGGTTTAGAACCAGACATTATAGAAGGTGTATATTTTGTGATTCTTACAAACAAGGAACTCAAACATGGGTGAAATAAGGGTCAAAACATGAAATGCAACTTGTTCTACTGCATGTTTGTCATTCTGATTCGTGATGATATATCAGAGAGCAATGTTTTTCTAGTTCACCTCCAGTTGCCCTTGTGTTCACAAAAACAGCTGACAACTATGAACTGAAGAAACTCATATTTGCAACGTATTACTTTCTCCTTTAAGACTTCACTGATCTTGTCAATAGGATTTGCCAAGACCAAGAGCTTGATTATTGAATAAGGGTTTTTGACATGGGCAGAGGGAAGGGGGACTGACAGTTTCATGGGGTGGATTATGTGTTCTCATATGACATTCCATGTCCACCTCTTGCATAGTATTAGCCAAGCACGGTAAACACATCTCAATCAGACCTGCTCAAGGTGGGCTCTAGACTACCTATATAAATTCTGTTTCAATCTGATCAGAAGCCTGTCTCAGCTCCCAGAATGATCTAGCTGCCTCTTTTCTTAAGGGTCTATTGTTGTCAGAAATGTTCAAATTCTTCTTCAGAAATAGGAAATAACTTTGCTCCAGGGCCCATTGTAAATCTGAAGTATTTGAGAAATGAACTGGCTCTCATTCCTAGGAACTACAGTATATTGTTTAAGTATCTCTCTCTTTCTGTCTATCTCTCTGGTCTCCAGAGCCTATTTGGATGTAAAGGAGCTGAAAGAGATCCTGAATCTGGATGGCTCCACTCACCTGAACGTCTTCTTTGCCAACTCGTCTGATGAAGACCTGGCTGGAGTCGCTACTTGGCCGTGGGACAAAGAAGCATTAACACATTTGGGTAAAGACACACACACGCACGCACACGCATGCACACACACACACACACACACACACACACACACACACACACACACACACACACACACACACACACACTCCTCCTGCTCAACAGCCTCACATTGTTGATTGGGAGTAATTGCAGTCTCTCTACCTCCGCTCTGACAGGGAGGAAGGTGATAATGAAGCTGTGTGGGTCGATGAATAATGCATTGTCTCAATCCCACTCCAGCTTCCAGTACTTTCTAGTGTGAATAGGTGTTTGTCTGTGTCTGCTCTCCATTTGTAGGTGGCATTGTTCTGAATCCCTCCTTCTACGGCACATTTGGTCACAACCACACCATGATCCATGAGATCGGCCACAGTCTCGGGCTGTACCACGTGTTCCGGGGGATCTCAGAGATTGAGTCCTGTAACGATGCATGTCTGGAGACTGAGCCCTCTTTGGAGACAGGAGATCTGTGTGAAGACACTAACCCCACGCCCAAGTACAAGCACTGCAGAGACCCTGAGCCTGGCAACGACACCTGTGGGCGTCGTCACTTCACAAACACACCGTACAACAACTACATGAGCTACGCAGGTGAGATTGCACTGCTCACATACAAGCACAGAAACACACACATGCACGCACACACACGCACACATACTGATGCACATACACACACATTCATAACCACACATACAAACAAGTGCACACTTTATGACACAGATAAACAGGCACACACACATGATGTACGCATGCACAAACACGCACACACACACACACACACACACACACACACACACACACACACACACACACACACACACGCCATACAAACATGTCTAGATCGTCAAAAAACCCATCACACTCTCCACTCCCTTACTCAGGGTTGTCACTAGTTACCACAGCCACAAAGTCAAAATTATCGCTCAACCTCGCTTATTTCTACAATTTCTCTTCTTAAAATCTGATTTTGAACCTAACCTTAACCAAACTGTTAACCTTATGCCTAACCCCTAACATTAAATGAAGACCAAAAACCTATTTTTTGTTTTTATGATTTTTTACGATATATAACTTTGTGGCTGTGGTAACTAGGGATAACTTACAATCAGAAATAAACACAGAGCACAAACAGATGTAGGGTCTGAATTTTATCACCCTGTTGCAGGAGAACTTCCCTGCAATGCAGCAAATGTACAACTTGTAGTTTATTTGAGGTTTTAAAAGTATTCTGAAGTTTGTTATTTCCACTTTGAAATTTCAGAAATGTATCAACCCCTATTATCCACATAATAATTCACATTTCCTGTTGCTGCAGGATTATTTTCCTGCTGTAGCAAACTGTCTCAAATTAAAATTCTACATCTGTAGGAATGTCCAACCATACAGTATGCTGACCCTGAGTATGTGTGCCTTGGCAGGTGTGGAATGTAGCAAGGACATTGCATTGGAAAAACACACTCAATATATTCTAATGTATGTTCAGGTCATGGACCTGTAGAGACTTTAAGAATATCTCTTCTCTTAATAACATTGCTACAGACTATGTATATACCAGACTGTATGTATACATGTACATTACTTCTAATGGCTTCCCTAACCTTGCCCTATTGGTTAATTCAACCTTTAACCTTTAACCTTAGTTTACGTGAATACATAATCTACAAACCATCATATTAAACTTTCTGATCTGATCTCTTCCACGTAGATGACGACTGTACGAACTCTTTCACCTCCAATCAAGTTGCCCGGATGCACTGCTACCTGGACCTGATCTACCAGACGTGGCAGCCCGATCCCAAGCCACCCCCTGTGCCCATGGCACCCCAAGTGGTGGAGCAAGAGCATGCCGCCATTACCCTGGAGTGGTTCCCGCCTATTTCCGGCCACTTCTACGACAGGTGAAATTAGCTGGACGAATGGGGCAGGCTGCACAATGGGGATATTTTTGCATTGACCTCCACTCTGCAAAGGACCTGGAGATATTTTGGATAAATGGGTTGACTGTCTGTTTGGATCACATCTAGATTAACACCTCTCTATTTTGACTGTATCTAAGTGAGTAGTACCTGCATGTCTGTATTTAAATGAGGGCCAGTCCAATTGGACTGTATCTGAGTTTGTTTCCATATAAACTGTATCTAAGTAAGTGTGTTTCCATATAAACTGTATCTAAGTTGGTTGGTGTGCCTGTCTGTTGGTTTCCTAGAGAAGTGGGATCAGTGTGTGATAAATGCACAGAGGGCCGGGTACTGATGCAGTACGCATCCAACTCCTCGTCCCCCCGACCCTGCGCCCCCTCTGGACACTGGAGCCCCCGCGAGGCCGAAGGTAAGCAGCCAGGTCACCCGTGATACAAGTCAGTATTCAATGTCCATCCATGTCTGAGGACTTCAGAAGATGACGTTGGAACCGGCCACTAGGGGCAACAGTGAGCGCTGTTACCTTCAAGTAGGTTTTGGTTTTGATAGGGCATTGTGGACAGGGATGACGGATGGGTGTAAGCATATGCCTCTGATTCCAAAGGTTGCCCGTTCAAATCCAGCGATATACATTATTTTGTGTATTTTTGTTTTAAGCCTATCCCAAACCTTAACCCTTACCTTAACCATTCGGAGTTGATGCCTAACCGTAAGAATTTGGATATAATGCCTGAACTTAATCCTAACCTTAAAAATGTGTGGTTAATGCCTTAACTTAACTTTAAACACTTAGAAATTTGACATTTGCAATAACTTCAAAATTTGACGTTTGACAAACATGGATGAATGTCTAATTCTGACATGAGACTGTGAGAGCTGGTAGAAGGTAAGACCACTATATCCTGGGTTATTTATTACCACACATGTCTGTCTGTCTGTTTCTCTGACTGACTGGACAAACTCAGGGCCTACTGTAGCCCACTGGCTCTCATCTCTGTCTCACCCAGGCCAAAACAACTTACCGACCTCATTTACGTCCTCCATTCATCACTAAAACCTCTGTAAACTTCACATCTCTGTGTACTTCTCCTTACTCACTTCATTTACATTTACTCGCCTGGATTCTAACCATCCTACCCCAGAACATACAGCACATACAGTAGCTACTGTGTACCACCCACCCTGCCTTATAAGACATGCCCATCAACCCACCCACCTCCCACACCTCACACACATTGTCAATGTAACCCCACCCTGTCAATAACACACCTGAACTTCTTCCTCCTATGAATCTTCCTTCTGTCAAATCACCCCTCCCCTCATTTCTCTCGCTGATAGTATCTTCCCCACATTATCAAATCTCACTATTCACTCTAAGCCAGTATCTTGCTTTATTTGGCTTCTGAGTCAACTCTCAAACATGCTAATCATATGGTCGCAGAGTCGAGCCCCAAAGATGCAAATTATTCATCTGAGTCACAGCCCTTGACACGAGCTGAGAGATGCAGAGGGAGTGAAAGTTGAGCCTGCATTCATAAGGGAATGGAGATTCCGTATCCCAGAAATCCCAAACGTGGGCTCACAGCGACAGGCATGGTGGGAACTGGGGAGAGCTCTTCTCGGATCATGTATGTAATGTAATTTTCCCCATTTGTTATCAGGGAAATTGAGGACAGCTAATGCTACAATCAGCAGCATTCCCAAAATAGGATGTATTTTTCTCCCCCTCTCTCCCCCAGCTCATGCAGTGGATTTTAGGGAGGTGGAATTTGGCCTTTATAAATAGTCTGCACAGCTGTGTACCTCTGACCGCTAGCTGGTTCTGGCAGCTGCAGTAGTAAGCATTGTTCAGAGTGTGTTTCAGTGTGTATTTCAGTGTGTGTATCTGTGTGTCAGTAAATCTGCCATTATTATCACATACCAAGTCTAGTGGAAGTTAAATTCACAGCTAACAGCTATTACGACTAGAGCAGTACTAGATCAGTCTATTCAATCTAGTCTAGATATAGAGATACAGAGGTCTTAAAACTCTCTCCTAGGTCCTCTGATAAGAAATCAACTGATAAGGAATAAATGACCCCTACTGGTATGTTGATAGAGATGCCACGATGGCAGTTCCCCAAGCTTCAAAGTTATTCCATTGTTATTGTGAACTCATTATAAAATGCTGCAGTCTTTCAGGGTCAGAGCGAGAGACTGTAGAATCCAGTGAGATCTGATCAGCTTGGCAGGTGTCCGACAGCACATGGCTAATAATGAGCCCAGTGACTCATTGGGCTCGGGATCAGACGGGCGCTAGAACGGTGTGTGTGTGTGTGCGTGCTTGTGCGCGCTTGCACACGTTTCTGTGCGTGTGTCTGTTTGCAAAGTCCTTGCTCCACACAGGCTACAGTGTGTGTGAGAGGCATGTCTGGGCTTGTCCGCTGTGCTGTGTATAAACCTCTCTCTGATTTCCCGATTGGGAGCTCTCCATGTTAGCAAGCAGCAGAATTCCACTCCCCTGTTTACACACCGATGCTAGTCCATCACAGGCTCCTAACAGCTGGCTTTGTGTGTGTGGTGTTGTTGTGTGTGTGAGCGCATTGTCTCTGCAGAAGTGACAGCTTATGGCAGTCAAGTAACTGTCACCCACAGACATCCCGACGATGCAAGCAAGCATAATGCCAATACCATTAGTGTGTGTATGTGTGGTTGAAGTATTGGTGTGTGTCAGTGGAGGCTGGTGAGAGGAGCTATTTAAGGATGGGCTAAATAGTAATGTCTGGAATGGAATAAATGGAACGGAGTCAAACATGTGTCTTCCATATGTTTGATGTGTTTTATACCGTTCCATTTATTCCATTCCAGCCATTGCAATGAGCCTGTCTTCCCATAGGTCCTCCAACCAGCCTCCACTGGTGTGTGTGTGTGCGTGTTTGCAAGGGATGGTGGGCATGTCCAGGCATGTGTGTGTGAATGGGCATGTACAGGCGTACATGTGTGCGTTTGTGCGTGTGTGTGTGTGTGTGTAACACGCCTGACACCTGTCAGTCCCGTGGCTTGTGTCCTCACACCACAGGAAACCCTGTCGTGGTCAGAGAGAGAGCTGGAGCACCCCTAGTAAATCTTTACTGCTCTAGACCCACAAGAAATATGGCTGGGGGAAGAGGATGAAAAAATTGAGCGAAGAAACCATGTGGAAACCACCCAAGATACTTAAGTGAATTGCATGTGGTTCATGAGGAGGATTTTGCAGCTGGTTGGAACCAGGAGAATGTGTGTATGTACGTGAAAGACCTGGGATGTGTGTGCACACATGTAAAGTATACAGTGCCTTCAAAAAGTATTCACACCACTTGACTTTTTCCACATTTTATTGTGTTACAGCCTGACTTTAAAATGTATCACTGGCCTACACACAATACCCCATAATGGAATTATGTTTTTAGAAATATTTAGAAATTCATCAAATTTTAAAAGCTGAAATAACTTGAGTTATAAATATTCAAATTCTTTGTTATGACAATCCTAAATATGTTCAGCAGTAAAAATGTGCTTAACAAGTCACATAATAAGTTGCATGGACTCACTCTGTGTACAATAATAGTGTTTAACATGCTTTTTGAATGACTGCCTCATCTTTGTGCCCCACATTATCTGTAATATTCCTCAGTCAAGCAGTACATTTCAAACACAGATTCAATCACAAAGACCAGGGAGATGATCCTCGCCTCGGAAATAAGGGCATCTATTGGGGGATGGCAAAACATTTTTAAAAAGCCGACATTAAATACCCCTTTGAGCATGGTAAAGTTATTATTTACACTTTGGATGGTGGATCAATACACCCAGTCACAACAAAGATACAAGGAAGGAAACTGCTCAGGGATTACACCATGAGGCCAGTGATGACTTTAAATATTAAATTATACTAGAGAGCGTACTTAGATCATGAGCTGCTCTTGACTGTTGGACTTGAATCGTTCAAATCAAATCAAATCCAATGTTATTGGTCACATACACATACGCAATATTTAACAAGTAATATCTATCAATTTCACAACAAATACCTGATACTCACAAATCTAAGTAAAGTAATGGAATTAAAAGTATATAAATATATGGATGGGCAATGTCCTTGCGGAATAGGCTAAGATACAGTAGATAGTATAGAATACAGTATATACATATGAGATGAGTAATACAAGACAGTGACTAGTATTCCATTTATTAAAGTGGCCAATGATTTCAAGTCTGTTTATGTTGGCAGCAGCCTCTCTGTGCTAGTGATGGCTATTTAACAGTCTGATGGCCTTGAGATAAAAGCTGTTTTTCAGATAACACTGTTAAAGGAAGAATATATCCTATTGCTAACAAACAAGACTGAACGACTCAAAATTTCCCCAGTTTATGCTCTCCAAATGGACGTTTGCTGTGAGGGCAGAGATGCACATGCATTGACTTATGTTCGCTATACATGAGGGGGATGCTATTAATGAGGACATATTGTTCTGTCTCACATTTCCCGATCATGAAACGGCACAGGGGATGTTCAGTGTCCTGCGTGCCTATATTGACGAAAAACAGATTCCATGGGATTAAATGGTGGGCTTTTGTACAGTTGGGGCTCAATCTATAGTGGGCAGGCCTCTGCACTCTAGTTATGAATGTGTCTCCCTCTGCCATTATGGACGCATTGTATGATACACGGAGAGCAAGTGGTGGCAAAAGAGCTGAACACAGAACTGAGATATACTGCAGCAGGTAACTTCGATTGTAAACTACATTTAACCACATCCACTGGGCACACACCTGTTTGCAAAACTAGTTGGAGATCAGAGCATTGAGAGAGGAACTGTTGTCATTAACAATGCATGTAAAGAAAAACAGACTTAGTTGACTTTCTTTGTAATGTATTTGGGAAACTGAACGAACTGAACTCAAGCATGCAGGGGAAATACAAAAACATTCCTCAGATGAGTGACCGAATCAGTGAATTCAGAGGAAAGAACTCTTATTGGAGAGAGAGTCTTTCAAAAGCGAACCATGCACCTTTCCCTCGGCTGTGCATGTTTCTAACGAAAACAGCATCAGTAAGTGTCCCACACGAGTGATGACTGCTCACCTCCAACACGTGGAAGAACACTTTGGGACCTACTTCCCAATCCGTTTGACTGTGATCCTGGTCCAGTTGACATTCCAGTAAGTGAAATCGAACAGCTGATTGAGCTGTCATGTGACCGAATGCTGCAGAAAACACGATGGAGGAGTTTTGGTTCCTGACACAAAGGGAATACCATAACTGGGAATTTGGAAATCTCCAACATCCGACTTCATTGCGTTCATGACAACTGGGAACTTGGGAAAAAAAGAGATCAGACTGGGAAAAATTGTATTGAACGGTCATCCAACTCGGGAACTCTGGCCACTTTCTAGAGGTCTGACTTTCCGACCTGAAGATCACTGAAGTCATGATTTGAACTCGTATTTTCTGAGTTCCCAGTTGTCTTGAAAGCACCATAAAACTCATGGTATCCTTCGCCCGCTCACATCTGTGTGAAGCTGGATTCGGTGCTGTCTTAAAGCCAAATATCAAGCCAGGTTGGATGTGACAGCAGAGATGAGGTGCCCACTGTCAACCACGCCCACAGACTTTGAGAACCTCCGACACGACATGCTTCAAGCACACCCATCTCATTAGTGGTGGTGAGATAATATACATTATGTTAAACTAATTTGCTATTGACTGTCATAGCCCCACAGTAAAAGTATGTGATAGTGAGTTGAGAAGACAATCAGAAGTACTGTTAGAATGTTTTTTTAAATTGACTGCCATAGCTCCAAATAATCATTGGCTGTTAATTAGGCCTACATCATTTTTTTTCACATGGTTGGGGTCGCAAAACCTTTAAGATATCAAAATGGGATCGTGGGCCAAAAAGGTTTAGGAACCCCAGCTGTGCAGAAAATAAATATTCCAAAACATGCATCCTGTTTGTAATAAGGCACTAAAGTAAAACTGAAAAAAAAAAAACCTAGTTCAGTCTGTTTTCCAACAGACACTACGAGACAAATTCACCTTTCAGCAGGACAAGAACCTAAAACACAAGGCCAAATATATATTGGAGTTGCTTAGCAAGAGGACATTGAATGTTCCTGAGTGGCCTAGTTGCAGTTTTAACTTAAATTGTCTTGAAAATCTTGAAAATGGCTGTGTAGCAATGATCAACAAACAACTTGAAAGAGCTTGAAGAATAAAAAATATATATGTGCAAATATTATACAATCCATGTGTGCAAAGCTCTTAGAAACTTACCTAGAAAGACTCACAGTTGCAATTGCTGCCAAAGGTGATTCTAACGTGTATTGACCCAGGAGAATGAACACCTATGTAAATGAGATATCTTTGTCATTTTATGAATTTGCTAAAATTTCTTAAAACATGTTTTACTTTGTCATTATGGGGTATAATAAGTCAAGGGTATGAATGGCACTGTGGGTTTGTGTGTGTGTGTGTGTGTGTGTGTGTGTGTGTGTGTGTGTGTGTGTGTGTGTGTGTGTGCGTGTGTGTGTGTGTGTATTTGTGCGTGTATTTGTGTGTGTATTTGTGTGTGTATTTGTTCGTGTATTTGTGCGTGTATTTGTGTGTGTATTTGTGTGTGTATTTGTTCGTGTATTTGTGTGTGTATTTGTGTGTGTATTTGTGTGTGTATTTGTTTGTGTATTTGTGCGTGTATTTGTGTGTGTATTTGTGTGTGTATTTGTGCGTGTATTTGTGTGTGTATTTGTGCGTGTATTTGCGCGTGTATTTGTGCGTGTATTTGTGTGTGTATTTGTGTGTGTATTTGTGCGTGTATTTGTGCGTGTATTTGTGCGTGTATTTGTGTGTGTATTTGTGCGTGTATTTGTGCGTGTATTTGTGTGTGTATTTGTGTGTGTATTTGTGTGTGTATTTGTGTGTGTATTTGTGTGTGTATTTGTGTGTGTATTTGTGTGTGTATTTGTGCGTGTATTTGTGCGTGTATGTGCTGCTGCACTGAGCCGTGCATCGCTAAAGTGTTCCTGTCTGACTCTGGCCCAGATGTCGGGCCATGCTTTCATTAGCATCGCCCTCCTTTGAAGGCGGGGCAGTGTCAAGCCTCGCTGCATTACGTGATACCATGTGTTTGTGTGTGAATATTTGGTGTGTGTGTGCTCTCACTGTCTGTCTGGGAGAACAGGGGTTACATTCATTGGTCTCTGCTCCATTGCTGCCAGGGCTGCACACTGCAGGGACTCAGGGTCACAGAGTTCAGACACAAAGTACCTAAAGAGAAAGAGCAGCTTCCCCTGCTTCATCTCAACTAGCACTTTATGATGGTCATGAGATAATGATTTGTGGATGGAGGGCTATTGGATATGCGCAGCCATGCACGT
Source organism: Oncorhynchus mykiss (assembly GCF_057628025.1). Lineage (NCBI taxonomy): Eukaryota > Metazoa > Chordata > Actinopteri > Salmoniformes > Salmonidae > Oncorhynchus > Oncorhynchus mykiss. The sequence continues at coordinate 26,442,893 of NC_143050.1, read as the reverse complement.
ACTGCACACTCACTTATTCTGGAGAATGTCAATCCTGGAGTGCGCTACCTGATCTTAAGCGATACTGCCTTAAAGTGATACTTTGTGATTTTGGCAACGAGGACATGTATCTACTTCCCCAGAGTCAGATGAACCATTTTTATGTATCTGTGTGTAGTATGAAGGAAGTTATAGGTACAGTAGTTACGCAAGCCAATACTAACTAGCGTTACGGCAACGACTGGAAGTCTATGGGTATCTGCTAGCATGCCAAATACCAAAGTATCCCTTTAAGGTGTTCCAGAGTTGCACTATATAAAAGCATCCGCACACCAGGACAAGTTTATTTATTTTTTTACATTGGGATGTTGAGTGGAGGCCAACGAGGTTTGATCTGGAATAGAAGGAGAGGCACAGTGGATGTGTGCTGAAGGAAATATGTGGAAAGTCCCCAGGCGAGGGAGAAGAGAGGAGCTGGACTGTCAGTGTCACCTCCTCTCCTTTAGACCTTCTGCTTTCCCCATCACTCTCCCTCCCTCACCACGTCCTCCATCCCTCACCAACTGTTTACACTGCAGATATCATATGCAGAGAGATGGAATAAATGACTGACTGACATTTTTTGGCCATCAAGACTATTTCGATGTATTTTTTTGTGTTGTATTTAACCCTTTGTTTAACTACGGAAGTCAGTTAAGAACAAATTCTTCTTTACAATGATGGCCTACACCGGCCAAACCCTAACCAGGACGACGCTGGGCCAATCGCCCTATGGGACACCCGATCCCGGCTGGTTGTGATACAGCCCGGGATCGAACCAGGGTCTGCAGTGATGCCTTAGACCGCTGCGTCACTCGGGAACCCAACACTGGACTAGAGGAAGTTCTTGAAGATTGACTGCTATGCGGGATCGCTTGATTGATTAATTGACACCGTATGGCTGTCAAGGGACAAAATACAAGTGAGCAAGACATATTTCCATTGTGGTTACTCTCATGCCCTCTAATTAGGGGTCATGGTATGAATTGATGTTTGCAAAAATGGGTGGCTGTGGCCATTAAAGTGGAGGACAACGGTTACCTCAGTGCAAGTCAGTCAGTCTGTTGTGTGTGTGCTATCGAGAGTGTGACACACGAAGGAGAGGCAGGCCCTTTTCTTAGAAAGCAGAGTGCGTGCCCGGACATATCCCTCTATGTTTATCCATCCGTATCCCAGTCAATTCCAGTCCCCTTTTCCCAGCGCTCCACGACTCTACACCGTCTGATTCCCACATAATGCCGAAGGGCCCTGGCACACAGACACAGTGCTCCACATTCAACCCTACTGCAATTAAGCTGGAATTCCGCCCAATGTCTCTTTCCCCCTTTCCTACAACGAGAGCTCTCCTAGACAGGCTAATACCCCGGTGGGATTAGCTAATCAAGTGAGAAAGCAAGGCCTCTTATTCAAAGGCCAGGTTTGGATTGTCTGATCACCCTTGGGGCCTTTCAGCAGCCTGGGAGGCAAGGCTAGGTCAAACGCTTCAGAGCTGTTTATATACCAGCGAGTAGATTTAACCTTAATGAAAAATTCAGATGAGAAGTCATTGCAGGTGCTGTTTTAGTTGGATTTGAAAGATCAAATCTGTAATACTTAAAATTACTGTACTGGTAATTCTACATTGTTGAAAAACAGACTTGGGTCTTGCCAAGGATTCATATAATCTTTATACATGTCTATCCTGTCTCATCGTAAATCTCTAACCTCTGGCATCCGTAGCAGGAGTTCCAAAGCAGGAGGACAGCCCACCATAACAGCTGACATTACAACACATTGTCAGTGGCTAAAACTCCTTTCCTCAAAATGTAAATGAAAAACTCACCACAGAATGAGAGAGAGAGAGAGAGAGAGAGAGAGAGAGGGAGAGGGAGAGGGAGAGGGAGAGGGAGAGAGAGAGAGAGAGAGGGGGGCTGGGTACAAACTGTAAGTGCATCTCAGTTCCTCAGTTTCTTTTCTGTCCTTTTTTCAAAGTTACCTCTATTCTGGCCACACAGACACTTACAATACATGTGTTAAGATAATGTGGCCTGGAAACCGAATTCGGTGATCACTTGATTAAACACTGGAATTCTGTGCAGTGCCCAGAAATGAGGTTAGCAAATGGGTTTTGTTGTTTGCCAGTTTGGAAGTGCACAAAAGGAAAACAGGGAGAACACAGTGTCTGCAGCGCTGGCTTCTCAAAGCACTTGATGAATGTTGGTGTACGTCACTCTGGATAATACAAGGTATCTGTGGACTCCAAATATGGCTGGAGGGGCGCTGTTTGGGGTTGTAATGACATATGCTAAAGTGAGAACCCTGTGCAGGGCCCCTCTCAGTAGGAACACACCTCAGTCTGCAGCTAGTCTGCTGCCTCCACTGCTTTACTGGCAATGAACTCAGTCCTCTGTCTGCCGCATATAGTCCATTGCTGAGAAAAGTCAACAGCTCATTCAGCCCTGATACTTCACTGACCTCATCCATGTGTAGTCAGCCAGACCACTGTTCTAAATGCGTTCTTCTACAGACGTGGTATAAATTGTGTCCTATTTCTCCCCAACTTTCAGCACACATCTTCCAACAAACAATAATCAATCAATCAATCAAATGTATTTATAAAGCCCTTTTTACATTAGCCGGTATAACAAAGTGCTGTTCAGAAACCCAGCCTAAAACTTCAAACAGCAAGCAATGCAGATGTAGAAGCACGGTGGCTAGGAAAAACTCCCTAGAAAGGCAGGAACCTAGGAAGAAACCTAGAGAGGAACCAGGCTATGAGGGGTGGCCAGTCCTCTTCTGGCTGTGCCAGGTGTAGATTATAACAGAACATGGCCAAGATGTTCAAATGTTCATAGATGACCAGCAGGTTCATATAATAATAATCACTGTGGTATTCGAGGGTGCAACAGGTCAGCACCTCAGGAGTAAATGTCAGTTGGCTTTTCATAGCCAATCATTCAGAGTTAGAGTCCAAAACAGCAGGTCCGGGACAAGGTAGCACGTCCAGTGAACATGTCAGGGTTCCATAGCCGCAGGCAGAACAGTTGAAACTGGAGCAGCAGCAAGACCAGGTGGATAAATGTCTTCTTCGGGGGATAAATGTCCTCAGATGTAGGATAATCCCGCAGCAACAGGAAATGTGAATTATTAGGTGAATTATAATTCATGGACATGACAACCATTATAAGTATTGTTTAAACTCAAATACACTACAAGTTTGCAACAAAATAGTGATCAAATTAAGCTACTACATCTGTATACTACTTACACACTTTGTTTGTATTGCACCTTTGACACATTTACCTGAATTCCTTACCACCCCACTAAATGTGTCACTACTGAAACATAGTGAAAGAGTTGCGGTTAAGGGAGAAGAATGCATAGTAGTGATCATTTTGATTAACCTTCTATTACACATACACGTAATAAATGTTATTTGCATACCAAATTACCAAAATAGTCCAAACATGATTTTTAACTTGATTTTCAAAATATTTCAATTGAATTTAGAGAAATATAATCTCTGTTGTTCTTTGTAAAATGTTCAGTGTTGATTGTATGAATCGGAAACTTGTTGATTGATTGAATTTATCAAATAGTGCAAATTACTTTGTGCTATATGAATTTAAGATTGTTTTGGATTGAATTAGAACATGTGATGATGGGAATGAATGTCCCAGATTTGGAGACTGACTTGTGGGCGGGACAGCAATTCACACCACTTCTGTAGAATCACCCATATACACATCATAGCACCCTACTAGAGGTTCAGCTACAGCACACTCTATGCTCACATCTATACTCTAGCTCTTCCCTGCCTGCAAACACATTCAAACAATCACACATGATGCTCACATCTATACTCTAGCTCTTCCCTGCCTGCAAACACATTCAAACAATCACACTCTATGCTCACATCTACACTCTAGCTCTTCCCTGCCTGCAAACACATTCAAACAATCACACTCTATGCTCACATCTACACTCTAGCTCTTCCCTGCCTGCAAACACATTCAAACAATCACACATGATGCTCACATCTATACTCTAGCTCTTCCCTGCCTGCAAACACATTCAAACAATCACACTCTATGCTCACATCTATACTCTAGCTCTTCCCTGCCTGCAAACACATTCAAACAATCACACTCTATGCTCACATCTATACTCTAGCTCTTCCCTGCCTGCAAACGCATTCAAACAATCACACTCTATGCTCACATCTATACTCTAGCTCTTCCCTATCTACAATCACACATGATGCTCATGTTTGCAAATGCAATGACTTAACCTTTGTTTTCTGGTGTATTTATTTTTGTCGTATGTGTTTGTTGTGTCTTTTGCTTGTGTATTGCTTTTATAGTTGGCTGGCTGTACCATCTATGTTCCCTCCTCAACAGGATACTACCTATCTGTACTGCCTATCATCTAAAGCTGTGACACACCATCGCCCAATAACTGCCAGATCCCTACATTTGTTTTGTTGAATTGTTTATTTTGTTTTTTAAAGAAAATGAAAAGTGCTATATCAAATAAATACATGTATTATTATAAGTTATGTCTGATCTGCTGGGTCCCTGTCCTTTTGACCCCTAGGACCTCCAGACGTGGAGCAGGCATGTGATCCCAGCGTGCGTACCTGGAGCCCTAACGCCGGCATCGAGCAGTGGGTTGTGGGGCTGTCTGAGTGCCCCCTGCAGGGTTGCATGCTCCAGCTGGAGTTCCCCCACCCACTAGTACCCGACTCCCTCACCGTGTGGGTCACCTTCTTCAGCCCCGAGGAGATGGCCCTTCCTGCCATCCACAACATCCTGCTCCTGACCGTCAGTGGAAACAACCTCTCGTTGGGTCCTAGTAACGTGTTCTGTGATGCGCCGCTGACGCTGAAGCTGGACGTGGAGGAGGAGGTGTACGGCGTGCAGTTCTTCACCATGGAGCAGCATCTGGAGATTGATGCCACCCTACTGGCATCCAAGCCCGACTGCCCGCTGTGCCGCCACTGCAAGCCGCTCCGCCACCGACTGCTGCGTCAGCCGCCATTCTCCCATTCCCCCCATGGCGTGCTGTTGAACAACCCTGCCAGGCGATACACTGACAGGTGAGAGACTAGGGTGGTTGGCTGTTTACTGTCAGTTACACGTGGCTTTGAATGTGTTGACTGTGTGGGTTGTACTGTATAGGCCTGGTGTAGGTTAATGATACCTCAGGATTGCTGCGTTCTCTACTTAATAGGTGAGAAATTGTGTAGTAAGCTTTATCTTGTCACACAGCCAATTAATCTGATCCCGAGCCCAATCTCCTCATTGACCCTGTGTTGGGGGAAAACACTCTTATTTTTGCACTAAGTTGTTCTTGGTCAGGGGGTGAACGGAGCCAAATGTAATATGCTGAGGAAAGCACTGCAGCTGCAGGCTGATTTAAGCCTGGGCCTGCAAGCCTGCCTGCCTGTGTCCAGAAGGGCAGCTGATGTGGTCTTCCTGGCCCAGCCTCTGTCTACCCCAGCCAGGCACCATGGATCTGGGCTGTGGGCTCTGTATATCTCCCCTCTAGAATGGGCCTAAGCCTACCTCCCGCTCTCTGGCCAGCCCAGGCCTGGGCGGAGTGATATTTTTGCTTAATTTTGTTTTGGGGTCGGAAGAAATTACTTTTAAAATCCCAAATAAAAAACCTCTATGAAAATGTCTCCTATAAATATAAGTGTCATGATGTTTCAATGTGTTCTTTTGGAAGACCCTCAGGCATATTAGTGGGCCATCACCAGTTTGGTGGTTTCAAATCCACTGCCCAGCATCCATTTCTCAAGTCAAAGGTCATTCATTGATAGCCTCATTAGTTTTGTTCCAAGTTCCATGGAGTTGCTGGGGAAAACAAATGTCTTGTTGATGGCATTATCTGTGCACAGTTGAGTTTTGTGCTTTGCTTTCATGGAATGTGGTGACTAGATAAAGGTAGAACTCTCTGTGGCATTGTCATGTGTTGTGCCATTTCACTTTCATGCTGTCAGCGTGGTTCACATGAGAAGGAAAATGGGTGAAAAGACACGATAGGTGAGTATGCCTGTTATGCAAGATAAAGAGGGTGTTAATGCACTAGGCCTATATGATCAGGAATATTTTAGTAAGATAAGATAATTTTAACATTAAATCGGTCTTCTCTTGAGATTAAAGTTATGTTTACAGTTTTACTGTAAGATTTTAATTGCCACAATGATATTTGTTTGTCAAATTATGCATTTTATTAGCTCTGCTGCGGTGGACAATTAGGGTAAGGAAACCAATGTGTCATTTTGTAATTTGGGTGAACTATCCCTTTAAAGGTTTGGCCTGTTAATCAATCACTGTGGGTGGAATTGTCAGGGGAGGGGGCAGGATGTTTGTGGGTCACAGAGTTATTAGGGTTTCAGACCTGTCAATCAATCACAGTGGGTGGGACTTTGAGATAAGGAGGTAGATTAGTGATCTAGTTAGACACTAGTCAAGTCTACTCTTTCAATTTAATTTATTGTGGCAAAAACAAAATCTAGTGTACCTAAGAAAAAAGGTTGTGTTCTGTCAAGTAAATATGGATTCCCTGTTGAGAAACGATATCAATTTGCACAAAAATGTTTTTTTTTTATGTTCAGGGGGAGGACCCCCAGATCACCACTTTAGTTTAAGAATGTGAAATGTCAGAATAATAGTAGAGAGAATCATTTATTTCCGCTTTTATTTCTTTCATCACATTCCTAGTGGGTCAGAACTTTGCATGCACTCAATTAGTATTTGGTAGCATTGACTTTAAATTGTTTAACCTCTCTGGGATAGGTGGGACGCAATCGTCCCTCCTGGCCAATAGCCAGGGAAAATGCAGAGCGCCAAATTCAAATAAAATACTATAGAAATCTAACTTTCATTAAAGTTACACTCGTTGTGAATCCAGCCAACATGTTAGATTTCAAAAAGGCTTTTTGGCAAAAGCATAAGATGCTATTATCTGATGATAGCACAACAGTTAACAAAGAGAGTAGCATATTTCAACCCTGCAGGCACTACACAAAACGCAGAAATAAAAATATAATTCATGCCTTTACCTTTGACGAACTTATTTTGTTGGCACTCCAATATGTCCCATAAACATCACAAATGGTCCTTTTGTTCGATTAATTCCGTCAATATATATCCAAAATGTCAATTTTTTTGACGAGTTTGATCCAGACAAAACACAGCTTCCAACTTGCGCAACGTCCCTACAAAATATCTCAAAAGTTACCTGTAAACTTTGCCAAAACATTTCAAACTACTTTTATAATACAACTTTAGATATTTTTTAAACGTTAATATTCGATCAAATTGAAGACGGGATGATCTGTGTTCAATACAAAAAGAAAACAAACTGACGCTACTTTTCTGGTCCTGCGCCTCTCTCAAACAGTCCACTTCAAGTGACTCTTATTCAAGATGACCGTACTTCTTCATTACACAAAGGAAAAACCTCAACCAAATTCTAAAGACTGGTGACATCCAGTGGAAGCGGTAGGAACTGCAAACAAGTCCCTTGGAAATCTGGTTTCCCAATTGAAAACCCATTGAAAAGACAACAACCTCAAAAATAAATCTGAATGGTTTGTCCTTGAGGTTTTGCCTGCTACATAAGTTTTGTTATACTCACAGACATGATTCAAACATCCAAATCTACTAATTATATGCATATCTTATATTCTGGGGATGAGTAGCAGGCAGTTGAATTTGGTAATGCTATTTATCCAAAAGTGAAAATGCTGCCTCCTATCCCGAAGAAGTTTTAACTTGGGTCAAACTTTTTGGTCAGCCTTCCAAAAGCTTCCCACAATAAATTGGGTGAATTTTGACCCATTCCTCCTGACAGAGCTGGCATAACGGAGTCAGGTTTCTAGGGCAGGCGTTCCGCTAGCGGAACCCCTCGACAGCGCACGAAATTCAAAAATATTTTTGGGAAATATGTAACTTTCACACATTAACAAGTACAATACAGCAAATAAAAGATACACATCTTGTTAATCTACCCATCGTGTCCAATTTCAAAAATGCTTTACAGTGAAAGCACAACATATGATTATGTTAGGTCATAGCCAAGTCAAAAAAAACACAGCCATTTTTCCAGCCACAGATAAGAGTCACAAAAAGCAGAAATATAGATAAAATGAATCACTAACCTTTGATGATCTTCATCAGATGACACTTATAGGACATCATGTTACACAATACATGTATATTTTGTTCGATAATGTGCGTATTTATATCCAAAAATCTCAGTTTACATTGGCGCATTATGTTCAGTAATGTTTTGATTCCAAAACATCCGGTGATTTTGCAGAAATTCTCATAATAAACATTGATAAAAGATACAAGTGTTATTCACAGAATTAAAGATAGAATTCTCCTTAATGCAACCGCTGTGTCAGATTTTTTTAAAACTTCTGAGAACGGCGCTAAGAGCCCAATCCAGCCAGAGAAATATCTGCCATTTTGGAGTCAACAGAAGTTAGAAATAACACTATAAATATTCACTTACCTTTGATGATCTTCATCAGAAGGCACTCCCAGGAATCCCAATTCGACAATAAATGACTGATTTGTTCCATACAGTTCCATAAAGTCCATCATTTATGTCCAAATAGCCACTTGTTGTTTGTGTGTTCAGCCCAGTAATCCATCTTCATGAGACGCGAGCACTTCGTCCAGACAAAAACTCAAAAAGTTCCGTTACAGGTCGGAGAAACAAGTCAAACGATATATGGAATCAATCTTTAGGATGTTTTTAACATAAAACATCAATAATGTTCCAACCAAAGAATTCTTATGTCTGAAGAAAAGCAATGGAACGAGAGCTAACTGTTGGGAGCGCGCGTCACGAGCCTGAGACACTCTGCCAGACCACTGACTCAAACAGGTCTCATGAGCCCCTCCTTTATAGCAAAAGCCTGAAACAAGTTTCTAAAGACGGTTGACATCTAGTGGAAGACGTAGGAAGTGCAACTTGACTCCATAGACATTGTGTATTCGGTAGGCCAAGCTTTGAAAAATGACAAACCTCAGATTTCCCACTTCCTGGTTGGATTTTTCTCAGGTTTTCTCCTGCCATATGAGTTCTGTTATACTCACAGACATCATTCAAACAGTTTTAGAAACTTCAGAGTGTTTTCTATCCAATACTAATAATAATATGCATATATTAGCATCTGGGACAGAGTAGGAGGCAGTACACTCTGGGCACACTATTCATCCAAAAGTGAAAATGCTGCCCCTATCCCAAAAGAGTTTTAAATGTAAGTTGTATGTAAACTTCCGACTTCAACTGTATATAGCCAAGTTATCGCTACTTGTTGTGTATTTATTATTTTATTATAACGTGTTATTACTTTTCTATTATTTGTTTATTTTATTTTATCTCTATATTGTTGGGAAGGACCCGTAAGTAATAATTTCACTGTTAGTTTACACCTGTTGTTTAGAAAGCATGTAACAAATAAAATGTGATTTGAAGTGGAAGGTTGGATTGGTCAGGGGTAGTTAGGGACTGGATGTTAAAAAAAGTTGTCATCATTATATATATATAGTATATATATAATCATTACAGAACTTTCAAGGAGTAGGGTATTTGATGCAAGGGTATTTGATGAAGCATATAAGAATACTTTTCCATTTGATAAAATTAGCCTACATTATCACGATCTCTTGCTCGCTCGAGAAAAGTAATTTGTGACTGGCTTGCAAATGAAATCCCCTGCATCATTTTCTAAATGATTTTCATTAGTCTACCGATTTGACAATGTAAATAGACAATTTTTCGGGAATATGCCGTTATTCCCCTTTAATTCTCTGCTACTCCCAAAATGTTTCAGGGATATCAAATGATCATGTTGTGTGCATTTCATCAAATGCTCGTGTTTGATCCGGACTGAGTTCAAACCTGCAGCAAACCGCACAATGGTACAAATTGATGACGGGCAACATCAGGCACACATCAGGATATAATAAACACTCATTGTAAAACACTGTGAAATATTGAAATTAATCGATTGTAAATTAACAAATACAAAAGCTTCCACGGACTGAAAAAAAAAGCATGACCTTCCCCCCCAATTCCTCCATGTACCCCATTCTGTACATTTCAAAAGGTCCCTTAGGGGTTGTCTGAGAAAAGGGAGGAGGGTTAGGGGGATGACCCTAGTCTTCTGAGACCCCCCTGGCCCATGGGCTAATCCTCTCCCTGACCTGGTTCCTATGGCCTGTCAGGGCTTCAAAGCCCACCTCAGCTCTGACGTGACGGGACCCGCCAGCCCGGAAGGAAGAGGACAGCTGCCCCCTACGGCCCCTTTTCACTGGGAACCCTGCCCCCATTCTGCCCTTCTCCTTCCCTCCTATATCCCCCTATGTTCTCCTATGGTCTTACCCCTGTGGCCCCATGGCCCTGCTCCTCTCCTGTCAAGTCCACTGTTGCTCTAGCCCTGAGAAGACATGCCCCTTCAGATCTTTTCAGAGAGCTCTGTTGTTTTCCCAGCTCTGACTGCCTAACTAGGAGGTTTTTGTTTTCTTTTTGCCAGTAAAACAGATTAGGGATGTATAATACACTTCTTTAGGTATTTGTGAGAAATAGCTTTGTTATCCAACATTACTTGTTTTAGATCACCTCCGTGTGCAGATTGTTTTGGGGGAGGTTTTTTGTTTTGTTTGTGAGTTCGGGTTCACAGATATGTGCAAAAATGTTGTTTTTTAAGAGTATAATACTATGAATGGTTTTGAAGCCTCGTGTTTTGCAATACTAATGTGTACTGCAAAGAAAACATACAACACCCTCTTCTCTCCCCCTTCCTCTTCACCTCTCTTCCTACTCCTCTCCCCATAACACACACTCCATCTCCATTGCCCCCTCCACTCCAACAAAGTCCCACAGTGCCCTGCGCTCCCTCTGACATCCCTTGCCTGCTCTCTCTCCATAAGAGCCGCATTAGCACTGAGCCTTGCATAAGCTCTCTAATATGAACCATATTGGTGAGTGGCAGACAGAGGTAGTGGAGGAGGCAGCAGCGGGTCCCTGGATGTCTGGTCGTCTCACCTCTTGCTCTGCCTCTCTCTCTCTCCTTAGAACCCTTTTTCAGAATTACGACCTGATTTCCCTGGGATAAAATTGGGCAAGATCCAAAAAAGTGGATTTTGGGGGATTGTTAAGGTGGAATGTTCAGGAGGGGGTTGTGTTTCTCTGTGGGAGGCTGTGGAGGTGATTCTGGGTTTATTATAATTTTTCTCCCTCTGCCAAAAATGGCCGCTGACCAATTTTACTGTGAAGCACTAAATTGAAGTTCAAAGGTCCATACTGGGGGTGCAGATTCCTCATAGGATTCCACAGGTTGTTATGATAAAGAGGTTCTCTGTAGAGTTCCCACAGTGGAGCTCCACAGATATCTGCGGTCTCGAGCCAGACGATGTAACTCTCCAGTGAAAATCTCACCTTTAAAAGTTCATCTTCTGTTAACTTGTACCCAAATAATGTTGTTGACGTGAATTGTACTCATATTTGAAACCAAAGCTGAAAGCATCATTTGGAGGGGGAAAAACACTTTAAATAACCCATCTCAAACATAAAACGCTTGAAATTTGCTTGGATAATGACATTGTTATCTTTGGCCGAGACAGGCCTGTATGTGATTGGTCCAGCAGCCTTTTCTTTTTTGCCAAATTCTCCGGTGGGATAAGGATCCTTCTCGAGACTAGGGGAGACACGAGTTTACAGCACACAAGCAAGCTAGCTCACAAGGCAAGCAAACCACTGCTGGCGTTTAAAAAAAGGACAAAACCTATGTAACAACTATCTCGCCAGTCACTTCTACACTTACTGGCCAGTTGTTGTTTATTTTAAAACATTTTTAATCCCATTTTCTCCCCAATTTCGTAATATCCAATTGGTGGTTACAGCCTTGTCCCGTATGGGCTCAGGAGAGGCGAAGGTCGAGAGCGATGCATCCCCTGAAACACAACCCTGCCAAGCCGCACTGCTTCTTGACACACTGCTCGCTTAACCTGGAAGCCAGCCACAACAATGTGTCAGAGGAAACACCGTCCAACTGGCGACCATGCCAGCGACCATGCCAGCCCACCAAAGGAATCGCTAGAGCGAAATGGGACAAGGACATCCCGGTCGGCCAAACCCTCCCCTAACCCAGACGATGCTGGGCCAATTGTGCACCACCTCATGTGTCTGAATGTGGCCAGCTAAGGTGGCTGCGACACAGGATCGAACCCGGATCTGTAGTGACACCTCTAGCACTGCTACACAGTGCCTTAGACTGCTGCGCCACTCGGGAGACCCTTACCGGACAGTTTAACAGGTACACCCATCTAGTACAGAGTCAGCCCCCTCTTTCCTTCCAGAACAGCCTGAATTATTCCGGGAATGGATTCTACAAGGTGTCTGAAACGTTTGTTGTGCAATCTGTATCAAGGGACCTAACGTGTGTCATGAAAACTTTCCCCACACCAGTACATCACCACCACCAGCCTGTACCAGGCAGGATGGGTGCATGGACTCCTGACTCTGTCATAAGCATGACGCAACATGAACCGGGATTCGTCGGACCAGGTGATGTCTTCCCACTCCTCAATTGTCCAGTGTTGGTGATCGTGTGCCCACTGGAGTAGTTTCTTCTGTCGTTCTGCACACCACTGTTGTCCTGCGCCGTTATTTATCTGTTTGTGGCCAGCCAGTTAGCTTGCATGATTCTTGCCATTCTCCTTCGACCTCTGTCATCAACGAGCTGTTTTCACCCACAGGACTGCCGCTGACTGGATGTTTTTTTGTTGTTGCAGCATTCTCGGTAAACCCTAGACACTGTCATACGTGAAAAGCACAGGATGGCGGCCACGCCTGAGATACTGGATCCGGCACGCCTGGCACGATGATCATACCGTGATCGATTAGTCTTTCGCCCCTATACCCAGGTCGGACGACCGATTTGCACGTCAGGACCGCTACGGACCCAGGTCGGACCTCTCAAAGTTCCTTAGGTCACTCGTTTAGCCCATTCTAATGTTCAATCGAACAGTAACTGAATGCCTTGATGCCTGTCTGCCTTATGTAGCCATCCATTTTTGTGAACGGGGTGTTGTTCCTAATAAACTGGTATTTCAAATGATGTGGTTTGTAAAAGTTGGCTTGCCGGCTGTTTAGAAACAGTTAGCTAACGCTAGTATGCTAAAGTTAGTTAGAATGCTAACGTTAGCTAGCATGCTAACATTAGCAAACATTAGCTAGCTGGCTAGCCAATAAAAAAACAAGTCAAAGCAGATCCTCCACACAACAACCATCTCACCATTCCCTTTTATTTTAAATCTTGTGGTTTGTAACAAAAAGTTTTATGTCAAGAGGAAACCTAGCTAGCTGTTGTTGACTGATATATGTAGCAGTAGTAACTAGCTATCTATGTTCACGACTAGCTTGTGAGATAGCTACTGTAACAACATAAATATCAGGAATATAGTGACAAATCAAAGGACAAATAATCAGCCTGCATTTATGGCTGTTATAGTAAAGTGACCTAGTTCCATCATTCATTTCCAAATCCTGAATCCAATCCATCCATCCAATTTGACTTGGTGCAGCCTGGCTCTGTCAGTCTGCCTCAGTGCCCCCACATGGGATCTATTTTGAATATCCAAGTGTTTGCACGTCTCATTGTCTGAGCTGTCAAATTATTATATATATTTTTTTACCAGTATATGCCCAAACCACTCTGTTGTTTCCTAACAGGCCAAGCAGGGGCACAGAGAAAAACTGCTTTTAACATCTATTTAATTCATATTGTAATTAATTTGAGGTAATATTTAATAAAAAATCTGGAACACTGGACATAGAATTATATAGCTTATGTCAAATACTTTCAAATACTTGAGCAGCAACCTCAAACGTATCTGACCTAGGTCTGCCTCTAAGAACATGTATAGGGGAGTTAAAAAATAAAATGACTTATCACTTTTTGTTTGACATCAATGGTTTCCATTGTTATTATTACCATTACTTATACTGTCTTTGCTGATATTCCTACTTTGGCACTGTCCGTATGTTAGGTTTACTCTTCACTGTCTGATTTGGCCCCACTCAACAGTGAGTCATTAACGCTAGGCTAGGCCAGTGGAGCTCGCTAAATGACATGTCATCTGAACCATGGGAGTGATGGTGTCATCAATGTGAGACAAACTGTTGGTTGACTGTGTGCCTACTGTGCAGCTTGCTGAATTAAGGTAATGGAGTTATGTCTTAATTCTTATAATATAATATCGCAGAAAATATTTTGGACTCTCTAATTCAAGAGAAGAGATAGAAGTAGCACTGCCACCAAATCCTTGTGACTCTGAGGCTGTGCTATAGTCATTTTATATTGTAGAGTAAATTGCATGACATTGAGTTGGGCTCAGGGTTTCCCCAAACTCGGTCCTGGTTTTTGACCTAGCACTTCACAGCTGATTCAAATAACCAACTCATCATCAGCTGTGTAGTGCTAGGACATAAACCAAAAAACGTGCATCCAGGCGGGTGAAGAGGGGGGAGGGGGGGGGGGGATTCTGTTCCATTCATAAGAACTAGTGCAATAATATTTAATAGGCTGTCACCTTAACAAAAGGTATGCTGCTTTATATATTGTTCTTCAAAGGATTCATTGAAGCATTTCTTCAACATCTTAGATTTATCTGGCCTCTTATCTGGCCTCTCATCTAGTCTCGCATTAACAGCTGCTAACCATGTGTATGTGACAAATAACATTTGATTTGATTTAGTCACCTGGAATGTATTTCAATGAAAAGGTGTGCCTTGTTAAAAGTTAATGTGTGGAATTTATTTTCTTCTTAATGCGTTTGAGCCAATCAGTTGTGTTGTGACAAGGTAGGGGTGGTATACAGAAGATATCCCTATTTGGTAAAAAAACAATTCCATATTATGGCAAGAACAGCTCAAATAAGCAAAGAGAAATGACAGTCCATCATTACTTTAAGACATGAAGGTCAGTCAATACGGAACAGTTTAAGAACTTTGAAAGTTTCTTGAAGTGCCGTCACAAAAACCATCAAGCGCGAAGATGAAACTGGTTCTCATGAGGACCGCCACAGGAAAGGAAGAGCCAGAGTTACCTCTGCTGGAGAGGATAAGTTCATTATAGTTACCAACCTCAGAAATTGCAGCCCAAATAAATGCTTCACAGAGTTCAAGTAACAGACACATCTCAAAATCAACTGTTCAGAGGAGATGATGTGAATCAGGCCTTCATGGTCGAATTGCTGCAAAGAAACCACTACTAAAGGACACCAATAAGAAGAAGAGACATGTTTGGGCCAAGAAACATGAGCAATGGACATTAGACTGTTGTAAATCTGTCCTTTTGTCTGATGAGTCCAAATTTGCGATTTTTGGTTCCAACCGCCATGTCTTTGTGAGATGCAGACTAGGATGATCTCCGCATGTGTGGTTCCCAACATGAACCATGGAGGAGGAGGTGTGATGATGCTTTGCTGGTGACACTGTCTGTAATTTATTTAGAATTCAAGGCACACTTAACCAGCATGGCTACCACAACATTCTGCAGCGATACGCAGACTGAAGGAAAAGCAGATCAGCATATGTGGGAACTACTTCAAGACGGTTGGAAAAGCATTCCAGGTGAAGTTGGTTGAGAGAATGCCAAGATTGTGCAAAAGTGTCATCAAGGCAAAAAAAGGAAGAATCTCTCTTTGAAGAATCTCATATAAAATCTATTTTGATTTGTTTAACACTTTTTGGCAACTACATGATTCCATATATGTGTTATTTCAAAGTTGTGATGTCTTCACTATTATTCTACATTGTAGAAAATTGTGAAAATTAAGAAAACCTGACTAGTGCTGTACATATATGCACACACACATGCCTAAGTTGCTCCCCGTCAAGATATCAGTGACAGATAGCCTTAGTGACATCAGAGTTTCCCATTGAACCTCTCTCCCCTCTGTGTCTTGACAAAGGTGCTTTTCTTATGTAGACCCACGCCGGAGCATATTTCACATGCCAGTTATTGTCCCTGGTGGCCCCCGGTGTCCCCCGTATCTGTACAGCCTCTCTTGACACTATTTGAAAAATCTGTTTTTCTTTTCCTTTTCCCTCCTTTTTTCTATTCTCTACTGCATCCCAACATTATTTCTCGCCCTCCTCCTTCTCTTTCTTTCCCCTCCAAGACTGGGGAGTGTTTGGAGATGGGAGGCCGAGAGTGGTTGTTGATCTTGGCAGACGACGTGAAGGAAGCCTCATGTGAACTTTTGCTCTGGTATAAGCCGCATAGTTAAATATCATCAGAAGTTTGTGACGTAGCTCTCCTTGCAGCAAGAATAAGTTGTCTGCCTTTCTCTCTCTCTCTTGCTCTGTCATTCTCTCTCTCCCTCTCTCTTGCTCTGTCTTTCTCTCTCTGCCTTTCTCTTGCTCTGTCATTCTCTCTCTCCCTCTCTCTTGCTCTGTCATTCTCTCTCTGCCTCTCTCTTGCTCTGTCATTCTCTCTCTCCCTCTCTCTTGCTCTGTCATTCTCTCTCTCCCTCTCTCTTGCTCTGTCATTCTCTCTCTCCCTCTCTCTTGCTCTGTCATTCTCTCTCTGCCTCTCTCTTGCTATGTCATTCTCTCTCTGACTCTCTCTTGCTCTGTCATTCTCTCTGCCTCTCTCTTGCTCTGTCATTCTCTCTCCCTCTCTCTTGCTCTGTCATTCTCTCTCTGCCTCTCTCTTGCTCTGTCATTCTCTCTCTCCCTCTCTTGCTATGTCATTCTCTCTCTGCCTCTCTCTTGCTCTGTCATTCTCTCTCCCTCTCTTGCTATGTCATTCTCTCTCTCCCTCTCTCTTGCTCTGACGTTCTCTCTCTCCCTCTCTCTTGCTCTGTCGTTCTCTCTCTCTGCCTCCCAGCCATCCTTCACGCCGTTCCAGCCGCTTGCCTCCACTCGCACGGGTCACGTCCCTCCGTCAGGCCTGGCGAGAAATCTCAGTGTGTGTGTGTGTGTGTCTCCCCCTTGTCCCGTACGGGGCCTGGCTCGGCCTACCGCCCTTGGTGTTCTTCTCGTGACAGAATCGGACGAGGAGGAGGGGGAGAGAGGGAGTCGAGGTCCATGTTGGCGGCATCACTCTGGGCGTCACTCCCTCTGCTCACTCGTGTTTCCTCCAGGCTCATGTCTCCTACAGCTTTTCTTTTCCAGAGGCTTGACTAATTCAATTAAGACTAAGGGATATTTGAGAAAGTCGCCTCGGAGCGTGCCAAAACTGGGGAACACTGTAAAACTGAGCAGTGGGTCAGGTCAAACATCCCATTTGATTGTTGTTAATGATACAATCAAACCCCCACCCAGATCCTCAATATCCTCCTGACTGTTCTGTACTGGAGAACATGGAAACTGCCTGGGTTGTACCTTCCTTTATGTGTGTGTGTGTGTTTGCGTGCGTGTGTTTTCATTGTATCTGGGGCAGGACAGCCAAATGGAACCCCATGTTCTCTCTTGCCTGCTGTGAGGGAACAGGAGAGTGACTGGGGTCTTTCTAACTCCCAACTGAGCTAAACGACTACCGCCCCGTAGCACTCACTTCCGTCATCATGAAGTGCTTTGAGAGACTAGTCAAGGACCATATCACCTCCACCCTACCTGACACCCTAGACCCACTCCAATTTGCTTACCGCCCAAATAGGTCCACAGACGATGCAATCTCAACCACACTGCACACTGCCCTAACCCATCTGGACAAGAGGAATACCTATGTGAGAATGCTGTTCATCGACTACAGCTCGGCATTTAACACCATAATGCCCACCAAGCTCGTCATCAAGCTCGAGACCCTGGGTCTCGACCCCGCCCTGTGCAACTGGGTACTGGACTTCCTGACGGGCCGCCCCCAGGTGGTGAGGGTAGGCAACAACATCTCCACCCCGCTGATCCTCAACACTGGGGCCCCACAAGGGTGCGTTCTGAGCCCTCTCCTGTACTCCCTGTTCACCCACGACTGCGTGGCCACGCACGCCTCCAACTCAATCATCAAGTTTGCGGACGACACAACAGTGGTAGGCTTGATTACCAACAACGACGAGACGGCCTACAGGGAGGAGGTGAGGGCCCTCGGAGTGTGGTGTCAGGAAAATAACCTCACACTCAACGTCAACAAAACTAAGGAGATGATTGTGGACTTCAGGAAACAGCAGAGGGAACACCCACCTATCCACATCGATGGAACAGTAGTGGAGAGGGTAGTAAGTTTTAAGTTCCTCGGCGTACACATCACAGACAAACTGAATTGGTCCACCCACACAGCCATCATCGTGAGGAAGGCGCAGCAGCGCCTCTTCAACCTCAGGAGGCTGAATAAATTCGGCTTGTCACCAAAACCACTCACAAACTTCTACAGATGCACAATCGAGAGCATCCTGTCGGGCTGTATCACCGCCTGGTACGGCAACTGCTCCACCCACAACCGCAAGGCTCTCCAGAGGGTAGTGAGGTCTGCACAACGCATCACCGGGGGCAAACTACCTGCCCTCCAGGACACCTACACCACCCGATGTCACAGGAAGGCCATAAAGATCATCAAGGACAACAACCACCCGAGCCACTGCCTGTTCACCCCGCTATCATCCAGAAGGCGAGGTCAGTACAGGTGCATCAAAGCTGGGACCGAGAGACTGAAAAACAGCTTCTATCTCAAGGCCATCAGACTTTTAAACAGCCACCACTAACATTGAGTGGCTGCTGCCAACACACTGACTCAACTCCAGCCACTTTAATAATGGGAATTGATGGGAAATTATGTAAAATATATCACTAGCCACTTTAAACAATGCTACCTAATATAACGTTTACATACCCTACATTATTCATCTCATATGTATATGTATATACTGTACTCTATATCATCTACTGCATCTTTATGTAATACATGTATCACTAGCCACTTTAACTATGCCACTTTGTTTACATACTCATCTCATTTGTATATACTGCACTCAATACCATCTACTGTATCTTGCCTATGCCGCTCTGTACCATCACTCATTCATATATCTTTATGTACATATTCTTTATCCCCTTACACTTGTGTCTATAAGGTAGTAGTTTTGGAATTGTTAGCTAGATTACTTGTTGGTTATTACTGCATTGTCGGAACTAGAAGCACAAGCATTTCGCTACACTCGCATTAACATCTGCTAATGTGTATGTGACAAATAAAATTTGATCTGATTTGATTTTATTTTATTTGGGATGAAAAGGCATGGACATTTCATACTCAAAACCACCAAGGTAAAAAAGGCTTTCCTGCAGTAAATTTTTTGACACATTTCGAAAGGTGTGCTGTGCTGGTGTGCTCGGGGCTGAGCTGTGTATGGGTGTGTGTGCTTGCCTGCATGCACGTGTATGTCTGAGTGTGTATTTGTCTTCATTGTACTTTCTTTCGGTGTGTGTGTGTGCATGCACGTGTGTGTCTGTGTCTGCACTGGTGCCTGCAATGAACCTCAATCTCTGTGTGCATGTGCTTCACTCCAAGCCTGTGTTTTATTGGATGTGAGAAGCCCCGTTCCCAGCTGTGTGCCTGGTCAGAACAGAGCTAAATCGATGCAGAAAAAGGCAGCCCAGGCCATATTCATGTTAAGGGTTCATTTTAATGATTTGTTTGGTCACTTATTAAATGTTACTACTTCCCTGGCCATTAGGGCGGGCACCTCCTAAATCTGCTGATGGCGACTGGAAGAGAAGGGGAAAGAGAGAGGAAGGGGAAAGAGAGAGGAAGGGGAAAGCCCTGGCCTCATGTGAACCAATGTGTAAGCGTGATGGTTGACACTGCCTCTGTAGCGGCTCTGTAACACAGGGCTAAATTCTCTCTCTCTCTCTCTCTCGCTCTCTCTCTCTCTGTTTCTGTGTGTGTCAAATCCAAATCGTATTGGCACATGCACGTGTTTAGCAGATGTTATTGCGGGTGTGTAGCAAAATGCTTGTGCTTCTAGCTCCGACAGTTAGTAATATCTAACAAGTAATATCTAACAATTTCCCAACATATACCCAATACACACAAATCTAAGTAAGAAATGGAATTGAGAATATATACATATCAGGACGAGCAATGTCAGAGCGGCATAGACTAAGATACAGTAGAATAGTATAGAATACAGTAAATGCATATGAGATGAGTAATGCAAGACATGTAAACATTATTAAATTGATTAGTGTTCCATTTATTAATGTGGCCAGTGATTTTAAGTACGTTGTATATAGGCAACAGCCTCTATGTGCTTTAGATGGCTATTTAACAGTCTGATGGTCTTGAGATAGAAGCTGTTTTTCAGTCTCTAGGTCCCAGCTTTGATTCATCTGTACTGACCTCGCCCGTGTGGCTGTTGTCCTTGATTATCTTTTTGGCCTTCCTGTGACATCGGGTGCTGTAGGTGTCCTGGAGATAGTTTGCCCCCGGTGATGCGTTGGGCAGGCCACACCACCCTCTGGAGAGGCCTGTGGTTGAGGGCGGTGCAGTTGCCGATACCAAGCGGAGATACAGCCCAACAGGATGCTCTCAATTGTCCATCTGGAAAAGTTTCTGAGGGTTTTAGGTGCCAAGCCAAATTTCTTCAGCCTCCTGAGGTTGAAGAGGCGCTGCAAATTGAAGTGGGACTAGGATGATAGGTAAGATAAAGGTGATATGATCCTTGACTAGTCTCTCAAAGCACTTCATGATGACAGAAGTGAGTTCTACGGGGCGATAGTCATTTAGTTCAGTTACCTTTGCTTTCTTGGGCACAGGAACAATGGTGGACATCTTGAAGCATGTGGGGACAGCAGACTGGGATAGGGAGAGATATGTCCGTAAAAACACCAGCCAGCTGGTCTGCGCATGCTCTGAAGACGCAGCTAGGGATGTCGTCTGGGCCGGCAGCCTTGCGAGGGTTAACACACTTAAATGTCTTGCACAAGTGCGTGTGCATGTGTGCATGTGTTATTTTAAGTATTTGGCAGGGGTATAGGGTAGGTTGTGAGTGAGTTAGTGATTGCAAATAGGCACTGTATAGAAAGGGAGGGTATATTACAGTAAACTACCCGAATGTTGGTATCTTTCAAAGGATTTATGTCATCTATCACAAGAAATCTAGTGGCCCTTTTAGGTACTTCAGATTTTTACAGGTGTCTACAATTATCTCTGGCCCTCTATGTGGCCTTATCATGTGTAAAATATATGAAATACAGTGATTAAATGAATCTAATTAAAAAATGTAAAATATAATGACAAAGCTGTAAAAAAAAAAATCCTAAATATAAACCATCAATTTAGTGAGTACCATTGGTGTTTAATATGAGGGTTGCTGTATGAAATATCCTTTATATTTTTACACACTTTTGTTTATACAGTATCACTATGTACTGTAACTATGTACTGTATTTGTTGTCAATGTTTTGGCGTCAAACTGGTGGCAGTGCTGAAAAAAGTCAATAGTTGGAGGAGTTGCAGAGGTCATTGAAAATAATGCCCTTGTTGATTAATGTTTTTTTTAAATTATTAATTAGGCTATTTTCTCTTGAACCACTTGGTCTATCTACTAGAAACTCATGGACAATATGGACACAAATATAATAACTATACTGTATATGAATATATACTTTTAAAGTTATTCAAGTATTAATGACCAAAGTTACAATAGATTGCCATAGATTTTCTGTTAATTACCAAACTTTCGGAAGGTTCCAGTAACCTTGGTAAACTACCGGTAGCTTTGCAACCCTAATTGCATGCACGTGTGTTTTTGTGAGTATGTCTGCTTGTGTATGCCAAATGTGTTTGTGTGAGGCTCTCTGTGTGTATATGAGCTCAGAGGTGCGGATAATATGATTTGATCATCTGTGTGTGATGGTGATGCCTATTGGTTCTATTCACTGTCATTATATATTCCCTGTTCTTCTACATCCTGGAAAATCCAAACATGAACCTGCAACTCTCGCGATTATAACTGACAATTAAATCAAGCAGAAAACAAAACCATGGCCAACATATAGATACAGTATATCTACTGATTCCCTTGGCTCATTCATTGGATTGTACATTGTTGAGCTATCCTGTTGGTCGGCACGCAGAGAGCACACTGATGTGGAGCTATGGGGCTGTTTGTTTTTCTAACTCCCATCTTGTTTTTGGCCTGCGTCAGCCATATTGTGTTACACCGTTTGAAAGCAGTACTGGAGCCCATCGCCAGATGTTTTGTTTGTGTCTCAGTGTCCTCGGAGTAGGACGGAAGGAGAGGTGTACTGCTGAGCACACTGCCGGCCCCGTGGCTGTCCCCTCACCTCACCTCTACACACACACAAACACACACCCACACATAAACAGACACACACACACATGCTGCGGTCACAGCAACCAGCACATCTTAAACTTTTGTTTGAACAACTCACACTGTCAGTCTGTTTGGAGAGGCTCCATAGATATCACTTACAGTACAACAGAGCATGAGGGACAGAGGCAGGAACAAGGCAGGAACCTCATACAGGCTGCAGGGACAGACAATTCAGGTGGGGAGAGAGAGTGTGTGAATACTGAGCCATTTGCCTGAACGGAAAGCAATTGAAACCTACCGTAACAGTCATGCCCACCGCATTGCTCTGACTTGTGATCCTACAGGGCTTTTATGGACCTCTCCTAGTAGGTTACTGGAATTTGTTCTTATCTAGGGCTGAACATTTTGTCAATGAGACGTGTATAGAAAATCCAGTTACGAGCACAGATCTTAAGTTACAATTCGTCCTCAAATGTTCTTGGTATTTCTTTGCCCAAAGAGACTTGGCCACTACCTCTACTCTAGGTCAGTGGGCTAAAGGTCTGTTCTCCATTTGTCTTTGTACAGATGTGGTACCAGCTAAAGATTACTCCCCTGTGTGTGTGTGTGTAGGGACGTGGTACCAGGCAGTGTGTACACCTACCAGGTCCAAACCATCTCCGCCCGCAGTGAAAGTGAACCGTCTCCACCCCTCACCCATCAACTTGGGGCACCATACTGCGGAGACGGACGCATCCAGAGGTAACTTGTGTGTGTGCTGTATGTGTGTGTCTATGCGTTTACGTGTGTGTGTGTTGGCGTGTGTGTGTGTGTGTGTGTTCTACCAGTAACAGTCTCCTGTCTGTCTGTCTGTCTGTCTCTCAGGGCCCAGGGAGAGGAGTGTGATGATATGAACTCCATGAATGGAGACGGCTGCTCCAGCCAGTGTGAGAAGGAGCCCTTCTTCAACTGTGTCGGTACGTCCTCCTCAGAACCATCAATATGTCGAAACAGAGACAGCTTTACCATTGTATTTCAACGCAGTAAATGGTTCCATGGAGAAGAAAAAAATGAATGTCCACAACTGATACAGTATGCATGCTCCAAAAGGTGATTTATTGGTGAGACACAGACAGATACCATTTCTATCCCCATTGAGATCTTTGTGAGTGTGGAACCACACAGCCACATAGAGCTGCATTGGGCCGTGCCCTTCTTCCGCGGCATTAGCGAACACATGATGGCACTCGATAGTTGCTGTATCGTCCAATCACAGAACAGATACAAGTCACATGATCTACAGGGGGACACGTGATGGCACATCATGTGTTCGTTAACAAGTCACGTGACTTGTATAAGCTCTGTAATTGGACGATACAGTCTACGAGGCTCATGGTTAGTGTGGATTTTGGTGCTCTTTGAAACAGAAACTGACAGTAAAAACATCAACATACAATTTGTTTTGCAATCTCGGTGTACGTTGCACAGTTAAATCGCTGATATCGTCGTGGGTTTTGAGTATTGAGAATCCACTTCCAGAACCCTTCGTTGCAGCCCTATTTACCTGTCCATTTCAATTTAATGATTTCATCGGTCCCTTGAACTCAGCATGGCTCTTTTAATTGGCTACCTGTTGTGGCAGATGTGTCTCTTATCAGTAGGAGAACTCTCCAGTGTGTGTGGTTAAGAGACTTATGAGTTGTGGGGAGATGTGAGTAACATGCAAGACACACGCTGTCTCTGTGAGTGACAGTGGAGAGGCGTTCACTAGTTTCACATCTGTGTCTGGGACTTCTGTCCAAGGGCTTGATGTGTTTCTCATAAGAGCAGATGCCATTGTGTATCATGATCACGTTGACGTCTCGCTGAGAGTCTGGAAACGGTTGTCGTTTGAAGAGAGAATAAATAAACAAATTCATATAGTGGATTGGATTCTCTGGCGTCCTCTCAGTCGCTGTTTGGTTAATAGATGGATGATTTCCTCTCCTCCGCCGAGTGAGTCTATCACTCACTCACTCTTTTTCTCTTATTCCCTTGTTTTTGCACACAATAAAAAGTACCATTGTGTCATAGCTGATCTGGCCTTGTCGAGTGATGTGTGTGTTTGTACTGTATGTATGTGTGTGCGTGTGTGTGTGTGTGTGTGTGTGTGTGTGCGTGCGTGCGTGCGTGCGTGCGTGCGTGCGTGCGTGTGCGTGTGTGTCTCAAATCCTCTGTCAGATCACTGGCAGGCCCGGCAGAGTTGTTTTCCATTGACCGCAGCGTTCTGGGATATGTGTGTAACTGCCTGACATATTCCTAGTGTTTCTGTGGAAATCAAACACTATAATGACAGGACCGTCTGTCTGTCTGTCTGTCTGTCTGTGTTGGACGAGGGACTGACACAGAGAATGTTTCAGCCTGACGTGTCCTCAGGCTAGGGAGAAGATACTGTACACTCCTGATGCCTTATGGGAATAAAGGAAATGTATATAGGCTGAGCAGGGAAGTTGATTGGGTTCCCTTGTTGGATATAATCATGGTAGAACAGGGGCTGTAACAACCAAAAACTTTTGCTCACCTGCTCTGTCTAGACTACTACCTCATGAATTATTCATTACTGTTGAGGTCACGTTCTCTTGCATAATTCAACAAGTGTGTCAAGAGAAGGATACCCACTAAAGATTATGCCTCTCTATACATACTTTACATTGTTTGCGAGATCAGTCATAATATCACTATAATCCGAGTGTTCAGTTTCGGATGTTGCTTTCTTGTCAGCGCATCTAATTTGTAAACATTTCAACTGTATTAAAGTATTACTTTTTCAATTCCACCGAAAATGAACACCCATCAAAATAAAGTTAAATTTTTTCTCTTTCCTATGATGTAAGTGTCGAGACGGTGCGTTAAATCCTCAACATAGCATTCTTATAGATGCAACAGAAAACCAATGTATTCCATTGAGCAATTACTGGAGTGTGTTTGAGCCATTACCGCAGTGTGTTTGACAGGTCATTACAAAAGTTTCCACGGTCGTTACGTTAACGGGGAAAGACTAATGGTACAAGCAATAGTGGGAATGAGTCGCCAAAGTAAAATGAAGGCAATTAATCCAGCAAGATTTAAGTGACATGTGGATTGCACTCCTCAACCATAGGAAATAGATGGCTGAAAAGGAGAGGAGAGATACTCAGGTGGGCGGGGTATGCACATTGCTACTTTTGGTTCATAATTTATTGTCGTTTCCCTCCTGAACTCAATCACATCTTCTCTTTCTCTCTCTTTCTCTCTCTCTGTCTTTCTCTGTTTTTTCACTCAGTTTTTCTCTCATTATCTCACTTTTTCTCTCTCCCTCTCCCTCTCTCATTCCATCTCACCCTCTCCTTCTTGCTCTCCATCCATTTGGAGTGGTGGGAGTGGATTCTGTATGCCCCCTCTGCAGCCCCTCGTTTCAACATCATCAAAAACAGAGTATACAGCTCTAAGCAGAGCTGAGCTGGGGTGCTGGAATTTTGAGGAAGACCAGCCAACTTGGCACGAAATGCCGCCTTCCCCCTAACTGGAACCCCTGACACAACCCAGTTCCAAGACCTAGGTCCAACCCCAACTCCGGGTGGGATGTCTGGAAAAGCCATGCTGGTGTAACCTCCTGCCTGGTCTCTCTCCCGTCTCTCTCTCTCTAAATAAATAAATAAATAAAGTAGAAGCAATCCTAATCTGTCAAGTTCATCAGATATTGTTACGCTCCTGGAGGCCGCACTCTGTTCCAGCCCTCCCCTGCAGGAGAGTGTATCCCTCAGGTGTTACTTTATTTATGCATTCATCTCATTTTTGTTATTCGCAATGAAAACAACGATGAGAGAAAAGTGAGGGAAGGCTAGAACTGCTGAGAGTTCAGAGAGATACAGTACACTACAGTACATGACTCTGTCAGAGGGGAAGGGGAGGAGGGGAGGGGAGGGGAGGGGAGGGGAGGGGAGGGGAGAGAGATACACTACATGACTCTGTCAGAGGGGAAGGGGAGGAGGGGAGGGGAGAGAGATACACTACATGACTCTGTCAGAGGGGAAGGGGAGGAGGGGAGAGAGATGCACTACATGACTCTATCAGAGGGGAAGGGGAGGAGGGGAGAGAGATGCACTACATGACTCTGTCAGAGGGGAAGGGGAGGAGGGGAGGGGAGAGAGATACACTACATGACTCTGTCAGAGGGGAAGGGGAGGAGGGGAGGGGAGAGAGATACACTACATGACTCTGTCAGAGGGGAAGGGGAGGAGGGGAGGGGAGAGAGATACACTACATGACTCTGTCAGAGGGGAAGGGGAGGAGGGGAGGGGAGAGAGATACACTACATGACTCTGTCAGAGGGGAAGGGGAGGAGGGGAGGGGAGAGAGATACACTACATGACTCTGTCAGAGGGGAAGGGGAGGAGGGGAGGGGAGAGAGATACACTACATGACTCTGTCAGAGGGGATGGGGAGGAGGGGAGAGAGATGCACTACATGACTCTGTCAGAGGGGAAGGGGAGGAGGGGAGGGGAGAGATACACTACATGACTCTGTCAGAGGGGAAGGGGAGGAGGGGAGGGGAGAGAGATACACTACATGACTCTGTCAGAGGGGAAGGGGAGGAGGGGAGAGAGATGCACTACATGACTCTGTCAGAGGGGAAGGGGAGGAGGGGAGGGGAGAGAGATACACTACATGACTCTGTCAGAGGGGAAGGGGAGGAGGGGAGAGAGATGCACTACATGACTCTGTCAGAGGGGAAGGGGAGGAGGGGAGGGGAGAGAGATACACTACATGACTCTGTCAGAGGAGAAGGGGAGGAAGGGAGAGAGATGCACTACATGACTCTGTCAGAGGGGAAGGGGAGGAGGGGAGGGGAGAGAGATACACTACATGACTCTGTCAGAGGGGAAGGGGAGGAGGGGAGAGAGATGCACTACATGACTCTGTCAGAGGGGAAGGGGAGGAGGGGAGGGGAGAGAGATACACTACATGACTCTGTCAGAGGGGAAGGGGAGGAGGGGAGAGAGATGCACTACATGACTCTGTCAGAGGGGAAGGGGAGGAGGGGAGGGGAGAGAGATACACTACATGACTCTGTCAGAGGGGAAGGGGAGGAGGGTAGAGAGATGCACTACATGACTCTGTCAGAGGGGAAGGGGAGGAGGGGAGGGGAGAGAGATACACTACATGACTCTGTCAGAGGAGAAGGGGAGGAAGGGAGAGAGGGAGACACTACATGACTCTGTCAGAGGAGAAGGGGAGGAAGGGAGAGAGATACATTACATTACCAAAAGTATGTGGACACCTGCTCCTCGAACATCTCATTCCAAAATCATGGCCATTAATACGGAGTTGGTCCCCCTTTGCTGCAATAACAGCCTCTACTCTTCTGGGAAGGCTTTCCAGCAGATGTTGGAACATTGCTGCTGGGACTTGCTTCCATTCAGCCACAAGAGCATTAGTGAGGTCGAGCACTGATGTTGGGCGATTGGGCATGGCTCGCAGTCGGTGTTCCAATTCTTCCCAAAGGTGTTCGATGGGATTGAGGTCAGGGCTTTGTGCACAGGGGCATTGTCATGCTGAAACAAGTAGGGCCTTCCCCAAACTGTCGCCACAAGGTTGGAAGCACAGAAATGTCTAGAATGTCATTGTATGCTGTAGTATTAAGATTTCCCTTCACTGGGACTAAGGGGCCTAGTCCGAACCATGAAAAACAGCCCCAGATCATTATTCCTCCTCCATCAAACGTTACAGTTGGCACTATACATTCGAGCAGGTAGCGTTCTCCTGGCATTCGCCAAACCCAGATTCGTCCGTCTGACTGCCAGATGGTGAAGGGTGATTCATCACTCCAGAGAACACATTTCCACTGCTCGAGTCCTGTGGCAGTGAGCTTTACACCACTCCAGCCGACACTTGGCGTTGCACATGGTGATCTTAGGCTTGTGTGCTGCTGCTCGGCCATGGAAACCCATTTCATGAAACTCCGGACAAACAGTTCTTGTGTTGACGCTGCTTCCAGATGATCTTTACGCGCTTCAGTACTTGGCGGTCCCGTTCTGTGAGTTTGTGTGGCCTACCACTTCACTGCTGAGCTGTTGTTGTCCCTAGACGTTTCCACTTCACAGTAACAGCACTTACAGTTGACCAGTGCACACAAATTCATCACGCGAAGCAGCCACAACTGTCAGCAAGAGTGTCCATAATTGAGGCTTTGAATCATGGACACTTACTGACTGTTGTGGCTGGTGTGCGTGATGTATTGTTGTCTCTACCGTCTTGCCCTCTGTGCCCAATAATGTTTGTTCCATGTTTTGTGCTGCTACCATGTTGTGCTGCTGCCATGTTGTGTTGCTACCATGCTGTGTTGTTACGTGTTGACAACACAGCATGGTAGCAACACAGCATGTTAGTGACACAGCATGGTAGCAACATAGTGTACTCATCCTGTTGATACATTATACTGCTATAGAGAGTTATATTTATTGTTATTTTTTTATTTAACCTTTATTTAGCTCGGCAAATATGTTAAGGTGTGGAGTCATGGAGTTGTATCTTGTGGGAAGTGTCTGCCACTCACTGTTGGTCAAGTATCTGAGAGATCTGTCTCTGTCTTTCCCAAGATACTTTGTGTGCTTGAGGTAAAATACCTCTTCGATAATGGACTCCACCACTTACCAGTCCTTAAAGCACATTCTCTAACACACACGGTCAGCCAATGAAAGTGTGATACATGTATGTATACTGTATTTCAACCTTGTAAAGTGTGGCTCTTCATCTGCTACCCCAGCTGCTCTCTCCTCCCTCTCTCTCCCTCCCTTCTTTCATATCATTTCCACCTACTGCTCTATAGAGCCCCACAGTGGAGGTGTCATAATACCCATAAAACCTAGTGGTCAAACAGGGAAATGGTTCCAATGACTGGTTCCACCATTCATTTGTCCCGTGTAGGCTTATTCTGGCTTGACATTTTAATAACCATGTACAGTTGAATTGAAGTTTACATACATCTTAGCCAAATATATTTGAACTCAGTTTTTCACAATTCCTGACATTTAATCCTTGTAAAAATCCCCTTCTTAGGTCAGTTATGATCACCACCTTATTGTAATGTTAGAATAATAGTAGAGAGAATAATTTATTTCAGCTTTTATTTCTTTCATCACATTCCCAGTGGGTCAGAAGTTTACATAAACTCATTTAGTATTTTGTAGCATTGCCTTTCAATTGTTTAACTTGGGACAAATGTTTCGGGTAGCCTTCCACAAGCTTCCCACAATAAGTTGGGTGAATTTTGGACCATTCTTCCTGACAGAGCTGGTGGAGCCAGGTTTGTAGGCCTCCTTGCTCGCACACACTTTTTCAGTTCTGCCCTCAAATGTTCTATAGGCTTGAGGTCAGGGCTTTGTGATGGCCACTCCAATACCTTGACTTTGTTGTCCTTAAGCCATTTTGCCACAACTTTGGAAGTATGCTTTGGGTCATTGTCCATTTGGAAGACCCATTTGCGACCAAGCTTTAATTTCCTGACGGATGTCTTGAGATGTTGCTTCAATATATCCACCTAATTTTCCTGCCTCATGATGCCATCTATTTTGTGAAGTGCACCAGACCCTCCTGTAGAAAAGCACCCCCACAACATGATGCTGCCACCCTGTGCTTCACGGTAGGGATGGTGTTCTTCGGTTTGCAAGCCTCCCCCTTTTCATCCAAACATAGTGATGGTCATTATGGCCGAACAGTTCTATTTTTGTTTCCTCAGACCAGAGGACATTTCCCAAGAAAGTATGATCTTTGTCCCCCATGTGCAGTTGCAAACCTTAGTCTGGCTTTTTTATGGCGGTTTTGGAGCAGTGGCTTCTTCCTTGCTGAGCTGCCTTGCTGAGCTGCCTTATGTCGATATAGGACTTGTTTTACTGTGGATATCGATACTTTTGTGCCTGTTTCCTCCAGCATCTTCACAACGTCCTTTGCTGTTCTGGGATTGATTTGCACTTTTCACACCAAAGTACGTTCAGACAGAATGCGTCTCCTTCCTGAGCGGTATGACGGCTGCGTGGTCCTATGGTGTTTATACTTGCGTACTATTGTTTTTACAGATGAACATGGTACCTTCAGGCGTTTGGAAATTACTCCCAAGGATGAACCAGACTTATGGATGTCTACAATTTTTTTCTGAGGTCTTGGCTGATTTCTTTTGATTTTCCCATGATGTCAAGCAAAGAGGCACTGAGTTTGAAGGTAGGTCTTGAATGGTGGAAAAATTATTGGAACCATTTACCTGTTTGGCCGCTAGGTTTTATGGGTATTATGACTCATACTGTGGTACTCTATATATCCTCTTCTTATGTCCTCAACCCTCTCTCCTCTCTCTCACCTATTCCTCACTCAACTCTCTTCCCCCTCTCCTTCCTTGTGAAACAGCTTGCATATCCTTGCACAACAGAGGTTAAAAACCACAAAGTAGACGGAATGTTCTGTATATATTTATTTGAAAAGAAATGGGATTAAAAGAGTATAAAATACAAACATCTCTAAAAGGTCCATTTAAACTAATCAGATATATTTTCTCCTAAACAGATAGCATGCCTAGCTTCCTCTAAACACATATTGAGTGTTCTGTACCAAACTGTTTACTGACTCCATTAAAAGTAGCAATAATCATTAACATCAGGTGTGGGACATTAGTGGGTGTGGCCTAAACATCCAAAACAAGACAACACAAGACAAAAAACCAAGGCAAAATTAACCATTGCAAATGCAGTTTGCTAAACTAAAAGGCAATGGATAGACTACAGTACGATAGATATATTGCGTAATCTGGGCCCAGTCTAACAAATTAATTCACACCAACACAAACCGTTTTCAAACAGTTTTCAAGTTCATTCACATAAACACAAGTTAATTTACCTCAACACAATCCAAACAGTTTAAGAGTCAAATGTTAAGCGTGAATCTCTTCACACTTCTCTCTTCTCTCCCTCCAGAGGAGCCCAGTATGTGTTACTTCTACGACGGTGACGGAGTGTGTGAGGACTTTGAGCGGGAGACCAGCGTGAGGGACTGTGGCCTGTACACCCCCAGTGGGTTCCTGGACCAATGGGCCACAACCGTACTGGTGTCCCACCAGGAGAGTCTCTACTGCCCAGCCGAGGTGGCCGCCGGCTACCCTGCCGTCACTAAAGTACATCCCTAATCTACCTCCCTAATCTACACTACACAACTCAACACGATAGATTGCGTTCATCAGGGAACACGCATCGTTTTTTTTTTAACACTTTATTAATGCAACAGAAAACTAAAACGAGTGTATCTTATTGGAAATATGAGTGTTTCTTATTGGAAATATGAGTGTATCTTATTGGAAATATGAGTGTTTCTTATTGGAAATATGAGTGTTTCTTATTGGAAATATGAGTGTTTCTTATTGGAAATATGAGTGTTTCTTATTGGAAATATGAGTGTTTCTTATTGGAAATATGAGTGTTTCTTATTGGAAATATGAGTGTTTCTTATTGTTTTACTCAGTTTCTCCCCCCTCATTTTGCTGCCTAATGAACAGGACTATAGTGTTCCTGCTGTTTTAACACTGACATGGTGTTCAAGAAGTGGTTAAGAAAGATGATAATAGTCCATTGAAAGTGTACACCACCTCACATTACCTTTTTGGTACATTTCTTTACCTACTTATACATGTCTCTCTCTTACTGTGAGCTGAGCCTGTGTTCAGGGGCTTGTAAGGTCACAAAGGCAATGGATGTTTCCACTGCACCTTGAAAGGCAACCATGATGTCAGAATTTCATTCAGGACGTTTATTGCACTTTCTAATCTCCAGCGTTTCTCTTTTTTGTGTTGGAAACTGAGCTCAAAATGCTTTTGAAAAGGTTATCTGATTCCTTTTTGGTTTGGGGTGTTATGAAGAGAGAGCTCTGTTGTCTAAGGCAAAGTGTATAGCTTTCATTATTGTAATGTTTAGAGAGGACAGGGGAATATGTCATTGATTCCACTCAGAGAACAATTTATTGGACAGAGACTGTCATTTAGCCTACACAGTGTTCTAAATTGATCTCCTTTTGGGATGTACATTTTCACACTATCTTGACGAGTTTACAGCTCGATGCATGTTATAGACGTGACCAAGTGTGTTGCCACCAATGTAGTTGCATCAAGTATTTTCCCAGATGAGCCACCGAGCAGCACACATGTGATCCATACATACATTATTTCTACTGTGAAGAAGACACAGTGCCCTGGGTCAGCTTGACAGATGTTATCACTGCGAAACTACAAGGCTGCCTACTGTATAGGCTACACTTGCATGCACGCACGCACACACACACGCACACACACACGCACACACATACACACATACACACACACACACACACACACACACACACACACACACACACACACACACACACACACATACACACATACACACACACACACACACGCACGCACACACACACACACACACACACACACACACACACACACACACACACACACACACACACACACACACACACACACACACACACACACACACACACACACACACACACACACACACACACACACACACACACACACACACACTCTCACTGGAAAGCTCTTGAAAAGGTTACATGATTAATTTTTGGCCCGGGCTGTTGTGAAGAGAATGCTCTCTGTTGTCTAAGGCAAAGTTTATAGCTTACATTAATGTAATGCTTACGGAGGACAGGGGAAGATGTCATTGAGTCCACTCAGAGACTCTGGGACAATTGATCTGTTGCTGTCGCGGGACACAGGGAATCACTGAGTGCCAAAAACACACGGCACAGAGAACAACTGCATCAGGTTCTTCCCTACTCAACCTCTCTCTGTTCTACAGGGCATTACCACAGCGTTATTTTATTGAATGATTAATACACTGTTATTTGATTGGAGGAAGGGATTATTAACGCGCCATTTGTTTGGACGCAGGGAGTATTAATGTGTTATATGATTGGACATAATACGGGACATATGGGCTGATATGTACCTGAC
Organism: Oncorhynchus mykiss; assembly: GCF_057628025.1. Classification (NCBI taxonomy): domain Eukaryota; kingdom Metazoa; phylum Chordata; class Actinopteri; order Salmoniformes; family Salmonidae; genus Oncorhynchus; species Oncorhynchus mykiss. The sequence goes on along the minus strand of NC_143050.1, from coordinate 26,409,578 downwards.
GTTTTGTATTATTAGTATTAGGGAAAGGGAAAGGGGGGTGTCTAGTCAGTTGTCCAACTGAATGTATTCAACTGAAATGTGTCATCTGCATTTAACCCAACCCCTCTGAGTGAGAGGTGAGGGGGGCTGCCTTAATAGACATCCACGTCTTTGGCGCCCGGGGAACAGTTATATCATAAGTATGTACAGTGCATTCGGAAAGTATTCAGACAGCTTGACTTTTTCCAAATTTTGTTATGTTACAGCCTTATTCTAAAATTTATTAAATTCATTGTTTTCCTTATCAATCTGCACAAAATACCCCATAATGACAAAGCAATTTTTTGCAAATTCATTAACAGAAGTATCACATTTACACGAGTATTCAGACCCTTTGCTCAGTACTTTGTTGAAGAACCCATGGCAGCTATTACAGCCTTGAGTCTTATTGGGTATGATGCTACAAGCTTGGCACACCTGTATTTGGGGAGTGTCTCCCAGTTTTCTCTGTAGATCCTCTCAAGCTCTGTCAGGTTGGATGGCGAGCATCGCTGCACAGCTATTTTCAGGTCTCTCCAGAGATGTTTGATCAGGTTTACAGTGAGAACAAGTATTTGATACACTGCCGATTTTGCAGGTTTTCCTACTTACAAAGCATGTAGAGGTCTGTAATGTTTATCATAGGTACACTTCAACAGTGAGAGACGTGAGAGACGGAATCTAAAACAAAAATCCAGAAAATCACATTGTGTGATTTTTAAGTAATTAATTTGCATTTTATTGCATGACATAAGAATTTGATACATCAGAAAAGCAGAACTTAATATTTGGTACAGAAACTTTTGTTTGCAAATACAGAGATCATAAGTTTCCTGTAGTTCTTGACCAGGTTTGCACACACTGCAGCAGGGATTTTCGCCCACTCCTCCATACAGACGTTCTCTAGATCATTCAGGTTTCGGGGCTGTCGCTGGGCAATACGGACTTTCAGCTCCCTCCAAAGATGTTCTATTGGGTTCAGGTCTGGAGACTGGCTAGGCCACTCCAGGACCTTGAGATGCTTCTTACGGAGCCACTTCTTAGTTGCCCTGGCTGTGTTATTTGGGTCGTTGTCATGCTGGAAGACCCAGCCACGACCCATCTTCAATGCTCTTACTGAGGGAAGGAGGTTGTTGGCCAAAATGTCTTGATACATGGCCCCATCCATCCTCCCCTCAATACGGTGCAGTCGTCCTGTCCCCTTTGCAGAAAAGCATCCCCAAAGAATGATGTTTCCACCTCCATGCTTCACGGTTGGGATGGTGTTCTTGGGGTTGTACTCATCCTTCTTCTTCCTCCAAACACGGCGAGTGGAGTTTAGACCAAAAAGCTCTATTTTTGTCTCATCAGACCACATGACCTTCTCCCATTCCTCCTCTGGATCATCCAGATGGTCATTGGCAAACTTCAGCGCCTGGACATGCGCTGGCTTGAGCAGGGGGACCTTGCGTGCGCTGCAGGATTTTAATCCATGACGGCGTAGTGTGTTACTAATGGTTTTCTTTGAGACTGTGGTCCCAGCTCTCTTCAGGTCATTGACCAGGTCCTGCCGTGTAGTTCTGGGTTGATGCCCCACGAGGTGAGATCTTGCATGGAGCCCCAGACCGAGGGTAATTGACCATCATCTTGAACTTACTCCATTTTCTAATAATTGTGCCAACAGTTGTTGCCTTCTCACCAAGCTGCTTGCCTATTGTCCTGGAGCCCATCCCAGCCATGTGCAGGTCTACAATTTTATCCCTGATGGCCTTACACAGCTCACTGGTCTTGGCCATTGTGGAGAGGTTGGAGTCTGTTTGATTGAGTGTGTGGACAGGTGTCTTTTATACAGGTAACGAGTTCAAACAGGTGCAGTTAATACAGGTAATGAGTGGAGAACAGGAGGGATTCTAAAATAAAAACTAACAGGTCTTTGAGAGCCGGAATTCTTACTACAAATACCTATGTCATGCAATAAAATGCTAATTAATTACTTAAAAATCATAGAATATGATTTTCTGGATTTTTAGATTCTGTCTCTCACAGTTGAAGTGTACCTATGATAATAATTACAGACCTCTACATGCTTTGTAAGTAGGAAAACCTGCAAAATCGGCAGTGTATCAAATACTTGTTCTCCCCACTGTAAGTCCAGGCTCTGGCTGGGCCACTCAAGGACATTCAGATACTTGTCCCGAAGCCACTCCTACGTTCTCTTTCCTGAGTGCTTAGGGTCGTTGTCCTGGTAGAAGGTGAACCTTCGCCCCTGTTTGAGGTCCTGTGCGCTTTGGAGCAGGTTTTCATCAAATATCTCTATGTACTATGCTCTATTCATCTTTCCCTCGATCCTGACTAGTCTCCCAGTCCCTGCCGCTGAAAAACGTCATGATGCTGCCACCACCATGCTTCACCGTAGGGATGGTGCCAGGTTTCCACCAGACGTGACACTTAGCATTCAGAAGAACTCTAGAGCTCTGTCAGTCTGACCATCGGGTTCTTGGTCACCTCCCATTTTTTGGTACCCTTCCCCAGTTCATCCTGAGTTAAGGACCTTGTGCCTGCGGTTTCAGTGTTTCAAAACCCTTGAATGAAAAATGCTGGGTTCAGCTGGGTTCAGCTCATGCCTTTACTATTGATTTTAACAGTAATGCCTACTTTTCAGCACAGGCCTCTCCAACCTGTCCGACTTCCCTCAAACTTCTCAGACTTGGCACGCACACATTCTCTTTGATCCCCGCCTGTGCTCTCAGAGATACTATCTCCCACAGTCAAGATGACAATAAAGCCGTCTCCCAGAATTACAGTACCCAGCTTCCTCTTTGTATGGAACACACTCCCCACACACAATATCCCCCCCCCCTTCTCCTCTCCCCCCCCCCCCAAACAAGGGCAAAGGAGATGAATTCCTGTCTACCGTAACCAGAGCAGCTAAGGTTTATTGGTACCAGAAGCGACTTCCACCGAATCGAATTTTCTCGTTAACATTTCCCTCCACTTCAAGTCTGATTGGGTGTATTGTGTAGTTCTGCTCCCTGCAGTGGGTTGCTACTGTACTATAGCAATGTTGTTTGCCCTTAACTATACAGTTAGGAAAGGTTAGGTGCAACACAGGTGTAACGCAGGTGTAACACAGGTGTAACAGCTTCTATTGCAGCGATGTTGCCTTGCTTATACATAGATTTGATTGTTTTCTTTCATTACATTCATTTTTACTACAAAGTGTAGACATAACAGGTTCAGCAGAAACCTACAATGGTAGAGTATGTACTATCTACTCTGTGAGGCTGAACTTGACATGTCACGGCTTGGAGCTGTGTGGTCATGGGAACAAGTTTGGAGAAGAGTGCATGGAACCATGGACCCTTCTGATCTGGGTCATCAGTGGTAAACAAGGTAAAGGGCCGCTCACATGCTAGCAGGCCAAGTGCATCATGGGCAACGATACTGTAGTTACGGTGTATCTAACTCCAGTTCTATGAGTGAAGCAGTTTACCATGCTGCTTAAGCAGCCAATAGCCAGATAAAAAAAATCTTCACGAGCTCCAGCCAATGGGAGCACTGTTGTCCCTATATATTGGAGCACATCCCCTTACTCAGCCTCATGAAAAGGCTTTAAGCGAGACCCTGGGAGCCGGGAAGGGCCCAAAGCCCCATAGGGCTCCGCTTCCCTCATAGAACTGGAGTACATACCCAGTAACTATTGTTCTATATCGTGAAGCTCCGCTCCATAGGGAAGCTTCACTCCTATTGGTTTAGGGCAGAGCCAGATCAGTGTACTCCCTGCCGGTCCCAACACTTACAACTTAATGAAAAAGTACAACAGTGCGTAGCACAATAGTGCTAACAACTGCTGTGTCCTCAATCAACCCGCGGCACCTAGTCAAAGTCTGGTGGGCAGAAAGGGTCATGGACTGGACTGAATTCAGCAGACAGTAATCATGACATATATGCCCCACAAGGGGCCTGTCCAGGAAATCCCGGCAGCGTACCAACACACTCCCTTAGCCTAAGTCATCTCAGTAGCGACACTGAGTACAAACTGAGCAAGAGACCCTGAGGACATATCCAAAAGATAGAAATGGACAAAGGGGCAAGGCATCGACCACGGCGCTGCCGCACAAATATCCTCAACCCCCACACCCGCTAAAAGGGCAGAGGAGACCACGACTCCACAAGTGGGTCTTGATGCCAGAAGGTAAGGGATGCGCCGCGGTCTCATAGGCTATCTTAATGCCGTCACAAAGCCAGTGAAAAACAACTGCTGCTTGGAAAGTGTCTGACCAGGCGCAGCAGCGCCATAGCACACAAATAGCATAGCAAACAAACAGCATTCCACTAACCGCACCAAAGCTCAGAAAGGGTACAGGTGATGGAGCCACACCTCTCATTCCCTAGCATATGGGGGAGTGGAGAATCCCACAGCTCAAATATCTGCCATCTATAGGAGCTGAAAGTCTTAGGTGTGAACACCGAAGTAGGACTCAAGGACCCTGTTCAGATCGCCATTAATGGCAAGGCAGTCGGGTCGTGTCGACAGAGCTCACAAATCACTGACATGCTTGGCAGCTCTCAGGGCAATCAACAATGGTGTCTTCAAGGACAGGATCTTCAAAAGGATCTGGGCAAATGGCTCGAAAGGCAGCCTTAAGCACCAAAGCCAAATCCCACTACAGAGCCGCCACACCTCCAACAGAAAACAATTCACGAGTGGGTGGCTAAAAACAGGCACACCGCCAAAGCCTTCATGATAGGCAGAAATTGCTGAGGCCTACACCTTAATGATGGACCACGAACGTTGCTTGTCAAAGAGAAATTGCAGGAAAGAGAGAACACTCTCCACAGAGCAACGCAAAGGGTAGACGGTCTTCTTGTCGCACCAGTGCATGAACACACCTCACTTACCAACGTAAGTCTTGGACAGTCCCAATGACCCTGTATCATGCTGATAACAGCAGACAATAAATCACAGAGAGGGGGTGGACAACAGAAAGAGGCTGAACGACAGAACAACTGGTCATCAAATCCTCGTTACGCTCCCTCCGCATCCAGTTAGATGCGGAGTCGCATCTGGAAACCTCAGGGCTCGTTCTGGGCTACTGGGCAGACGGGGCAGCCACTGGCCTTAGTGTAGACATGGAGGCTATCCACCGGGGGACGCCGTTTGATGGCTTGACGATATGCCACAGATCCAGGCCGGGCGTTCATTGAGATAGATGCAGAGAGAGCCGACTGTTGGTGGGGCACCGACACTTTGGCCAGAGGCAGGTGTCTGGACAGCTGCTACTTCTCCTCCTCCAACTAACCAAAATGCTTAGTAGCTTGGGGGCTTTGAGCAGAAGGGTTTTGTCAACCTCGTTAATGGCTGCGATGGCACAGCCTGTGCACTGAGCGTGTAACTCAGGGGTAGGCAACCTTGGCTTTGGAGTGCCGCAGGCACTTCATGTTTTTGATTTATCCAACCTGGAAGACCAGGGTTGCCTACCCCTGGTGTAGCTCGTCTCTGCCATCTGCACCGTGAAACAATTCTTCAGCATGGGCAGAGAGGGCTTCATGATGTTCCAATAACTTGTACTCAGAATGAGGTAAGTGGCCATGGCTGAGGGATGCTGTGGGCGATAGCCCCCTGCAATCCTTCCACCCTAGTGAATGTCGCGTAAGACTTGGAGAGCGCTTTTGCCATCAACGGCGAGCCCCAGGAGCCCTCCACATAACTGTCGAGCGAGAGCATGGCGGAAGCCAAGCGGTCTGTTTCCATGGCTGGTGAGGCAGAGGGAGGGGGTTCCCAAGTCGCTTGGTGGTCCCATTAATGAGCCACAACATTTTTAGACGCAGAGAGGCCAAGAGAGTGGACGATTGGGCTGATGAAATGTCAGAGCCAGCGTCATCCACATCCTTAAACAGTGCAGTTCCACTGCTATGCCTCCCATCCCCCAAGGCCGCATCCCTGGGTCAATGTTGGCAACTGCTCCATAGAAGTCACCGGTATCCCCATCGACTGTCATTATAATCAATATTGATGATAATGAGAAGCTCTAAGAGAAGCCATCAGAATCTTAGACCACCGAGAGTACATCCTTGAGAGGGACCTCCTGTCAGACGCTGCTGTCAGACGCTGCTGTCGCACATTCATAGGCCAGCAACATGAAGCTGGCGCATACGAGGGGGGGTGGGGTCCTGAACGCCACTCTGGGTTGCCAAAAAGTGTGAGGCAGCTACACAGAGCTCTTAAAATAGTTTTTTTGCTGTAGTTTGCTCAAGGTCTAGGGACTTGAATGTATTGAATCTTCTTCAGTTTCGCAAGTGCATCATTTCTTTTCAGGCTATTGGCTGGCAGTGGGGTAAACCAATAGGAGTGCATTCCCCCTATGAGGTGGAGCTTCACGATATAGAAATATGTTGGATGTCAGTTAGCGTGGGTAACTGTGGAAGGCTCCTGGCTCCAAACACTCTTGTTGTTGTTTTCTTCCACACTTGTTGTATCCTCCACCATGTTCAGGTGGTGTCGGGCCACATAACATTCTGCATGTCTGCACCTGAACAGATACAGTGGAATAGATTAACTTCATAGAGGAAGTTAAGGGCAAACTTTGCCAAGCAAGCCAATGGTGGATCCTTCTCATCCACACATCTGCCACACTGAGATAAACTCTGTCAGCTTCCTCCCTCCCTTTGGGTGAGCAACACCCTCCCAGCACCAGGGTCATACAGTACAGTACATGAGGAAAAAAATCATTCCCCCTGTAGATGCATACACTGTCTATCAGTCTGGCCGTCGGGCCCAAACGGGCAGAGAAATTATATAACGCAGCATGTAAAGCCTTGTACTTAGGAACAAAAATATACACCGCCACTGTGCGTAACAGCTGAGAGCTGAGTAGCCTGCATTCTTTCTCCCCACGGAAAGAAATCAGCCATTCCCTTGCCAAGAGTGACACGCATCTATCAGAAGGCCACTGAGCATGGCTACCGGGTCCGCCTGTTGACTTTTATAGCTCCCGCAGGCTGTTGGAGGGCAGGGCCCACGTTCTGTTTAATTTTCTTTCCTAGTTTTTTTCTTCTCTCCATCAGTTTTATCATGTTGGTTGCACAGTGTGCCGATTGTGCAGGAGGGGAACTTACTGCATCCAGAATGAATGTGAAAGTGACACTCCACTGAGATGTCTTGCACCCTGATAATGTGCAAAGGGCACATGAGATGGAGGGACAGAGAGAGAGAGGGGGAGAGCAAGTGTGTGAGAATGAAAGATGAAGGAATAACAAAGAGAACGAGGTACAGAAAAAGAATGTGAGACAAAGACAGACAGTGAGAAAGAGAGGGAGAGAAAGAGAAACAGACAGACAGAGAGGAGAGGAAGAAGGCAGACAGTGTTTCTTTGTACTGTGTGCTGTGCTTTCGTCACTAGCCCTGTTCCCTTCCCTAAAGACCTCAGGCAGTTTGTTAATGGATTATGTCTGCTATCAATTTGATCCTAGCGAATGATGTCTGAACCCAGTAACACTGGGAGGTGTAGCACTTTAGACGCGCACATACACTACATGGCCAAAGTATGTGTACACCCCTTCAAATAAGTGGATTCGACTATTTCAGCCACACCAATGGCCGAGCTGACAGCCACACAAGCTCACAGAACAGGACCGCCGAGTGCTGAAGCGCATAGCGCATAAAAATTGTCTCTCCTCGGTTGCAACACTCACTACCGAGTTCCAAACTGCCTCTGGAAGCAACGTCAGCACAACTGTTCGTTGGGAGCTTCATGAAATGGGTTTCCATGGCTGAGCAGCTGCACACAAGCCTAAGATCACCATGATCAATGCCAGGTGTTGGCTAAAGTGGTGTAAAGCTCACCACCATTGGACTCTGGAGCTGTGGAAACGCTTTCTCTGGAGTGATGAATCACGCTTCACCATCTGGCATAGTGCAAACTGTAAAGTTTGGTGGAGGAGGAATAATGGTCTGGGGCTATTTTTCATTTTTTGCGCTAGACCCCTTAGTTCCAATGAAGGGAAATCTTAAAGCTACAGCATACAATTACATTTTATACCAGGTATTCCTAAACAGGAATGCCGTCGAGGGTACGCCAAATAAAAATGTGATTCAGATGTATTTATTTTTTTCACATTTTCAAACAGTCCATTTTTATTTTCCAAAGGGGCTATACATTTGGGTGAGGTTTTTCTCTCGTGTGAGTAGCCTCGTTTCACTGCCAAAAATGTAAATTAAACCATCTAGTGTTCAGCAAAAATAACAAAACAATGTCAAATACAGGTAGCCTAGTCAAATAAATAACATCCAATAACATTAACCGTTACTCTCTCGCGGGAATTCCACTAACGCGCTAGTAGTATGTAGCCAAATGTAGCTGCTGCTCATTCAGTTTGCTCGAAAAAGGATGAATGGTTAAAAAAAGTAAGGCTCGCGTCCATAGAGACACGTACCAGCTCTACTGGTATTACTGCTACTACCGCAGTAACTACCTGCACCTGTCGACGACACAAGTTGTTCTGCTTCCACGAGCACATCCAACGCTAGCATCAGCAATCCTACATTTGTTGTTAGCCCAGCTAGCATGGACACTGACAGTTGTGAATCTGATGCAGATGAAGAGCTACTGCACCCTTACCCGGGAAAGCACCGAACAACACACAGGGACGTTGGACAATCGAAGAGGTGCAAATATGACGAGAACTACATTGATTTGGGCTTCACTTATATTGGGAGTAGTGCCATTCCTCAGCCACAGTGTATTATATGTGCAAAAGTACTATCTCACAACTCAACTGAAGCGGATATGGCTGGGACAATGCTTGGGGAAAAGGCCCAAAAAACTATACAGACAATGTCTTCATCAAACAACTGTTTCACGACGCATCAGTGACATGGCAAGAGATGTTTTGAAACAATTACTGCTTCATATACAAGCCAGTGAATTCTATGTTTTACGGCTGGATGAGTCAACAGATGTGGCGGGCCTGACACAGCTCCTGGTTTGTGTCCGTTACATTTATGGGGGGGGGGGGGCAATTAAGGAAGACATCCTCTTCTGCAAACTGTATTTAATACCATTCCACTCATTCTACTCCAGCCATTACCACAAGCCCATCCTCCCCAATTAAGGTACCACCAACCTCCTGTGACCCACATCTGCATCCTTGAACTTTTTAAATGTCTTTCTTGGCCAATTCATCTCTACTGCTAGCTTCATCTTTTGTTGTATATTGTTTATGTCATAACTCGATGCATATACAAGACCAGTGTTGAGGGGCTGCTTTTGCAGGCTCCTTAACGTATATGTCCTTGCTTTCCCATGGAACACACAAATCTATGTACACACACACACACACACACACACACACACACACACACACACACACACACACACACACACACACACACATACGCCACAGGAGGTTGGTGGCCCCTAATTGGGGAGAAAGGGCTCGTGTTAAGGACTGGAGCTGAATAAGTGGAATGGTATCAAATTCTGTACATTGAACACATGGTTTCCATGTGTTTGATTCTATTTGTGCCATTCTAAACATTATCATGAGAGTATTCTCCCCTCGGGAGCCTCCTTAGACATACACACACAGACCGGACAACCCCCCCCCCCCCCACCACCACCACACACACACACACACACACACACTGCCCACACAGTTAGTCCGTCCAGCAGCAGCAGCTACAGTCGACCGTGCTTCATGCAGGATTATAGTGGTGGTCCCCGAGGATTCCATGTACCACTGCTGACTTTGTGCAGAGGAACATAATGTTCACACACAGTAACACCATGGGATAATTATTTTAGCTGGGTTAAATCTGGGGGGGTATTTCATTGGGGAATTTGGATCAGAGCTAGCAACCAGCAGCGCATATTACAGTAAACCATTTAATGTTGAGCCAGGTGATTTCTCAGGGGATGGATGCTGCCCAGCAATCTCTGACGCAACCCCCGGTCCAGAGCCCTAGAGAACCCCAGTCTTTCAATAATGGATCCCAGGCAGACTAAAGGATAACTTTAGGAGCAGTCCGATGACGCCACAAATAATCACCTGGATAGGACGCTGAAACCCAGGCATTTAACACATCACACAAATATATGTGCACTGGCATGGAGTTATGGAAGCTATAGATAGAGCATCCGTCTCGCAGGAATCTAAGACAGCGCAGCCCTTCAGGTAACTCACCATAACTAGAAGTGCAGGAGAGAAGAAAATGAGAGAAGAGGAGGAGTAGAAAATAGTGTATGGCTAGTAAAAACCAGGAAACAATCACCGGAGTAGTTTGGGTTCCGAGTCCCAGAAGTGCAGCGTATGCAGGCAGCTACACACACCAGCTGTAGCTGACAACTCCGTGCTGTTCTCTCACTGAGGAGCTACAAGGAAGACCATGTTTCCCTCGCGCTATAAACTCATTCCAAACCACACTCCTCACCAGGCTCGCAGACAGTGACATAAGCATGTGGTAACATAAAATAAAAACGAATGACGTTCCGGCATTCTCCCATTTCAATTATCATTAAGGGGGCCATCTGGTAACCCCATCAGGTCAGGTTCTGGAGGTATCAGCAGCCCCCATTTACATTTTGAGCTGTTAACACGTAGTGTTGGACCCGTTGAGTGAAGGACATTGATGTGAGGGTGGAATTTTGACAGAAAAAGCCAGGCCCAAGGAATCCCTTGCCATCTGAATCAATCTGCGATGGGCTGGTTGGCCTGCCACTGGTGCACCCACCAACCCTGCTTCTGTGGTCTCAGCACCAGCCACTGCTTAGGTCTTGACAGATGAGATGAGGGGAGTAGGTGGACCACACTATTGCTTTGCCCTCAGCTTACTCGCTGAGCATGTGGAGGCTGGAGCGTGGCCGTATAAGCCCCGTTATTAGCTCAGTGGCCAATGGGACTGTGTGCATGGCTGTAAGGGTGGGGCCGTGGAGCCATTTCTCCTCTGTGACAGGACATTACCTCACACGTCAGGCACTCACCAGCATCCAGTAAAGGATGGTGTTTTGAACCTCGCACAGGACTCAACCCGCAAAATGTCTCACAGATGCTCACTCCTTCCTGCCCGATGGAGCTCTAATTTATGCTAATTTTCACAAAACAGGCGGGATGAAGAAGCGAGCGGGATGAAGAAAAAAAGAAAAGATAAAGAAGCAGCTGTTTACTGAATGTGTTTCGATTAAATAAATAAACACATTTGGGAGCCGTGGCCAAATAAGAAACATCCGCTCCCCAAACGTGCTGTAATGTGTGTTGAATCCAGTGTACATAGGGAGGGGCAGACGGGCAGAGAGGAAACCAGGGGTAGTCAGCTAGGGCGCCGCGTTCCAAAGCTTCACTTTTCATGACCAATCCTGAGAGGCCAAATGGGGTCACCCCTCGCCCTGAATAGGCCTTTCATGAGCTACATTTACAATACACAGGAGCAGAATATGGACCGTTCTGTTGAGAAGCAACATCGATGTTTTTGGCTTATTTAGATGCCATTTATACATATCAATGTAAAGATTTACAGGTATGGGCTATTTTCAACTGATGAACTGAAGCAGCCATGTGTAGTCCGAGAGATGCTGCAGGTACTCTCCTCTGCAGGATGACCATGAGGTTAGAGAGAAAGAGGAAGTGTGATATCACTCTGCAGCAAGAGTGGGCTGCTCTTGGGTGGCTGAGGTTACTTTTGGGTTTGGGGTTAGGCTTGGGGTCTCTCCGTCTCTCTGTTCCAGCTAGCCTGACTGTGTGTTTATAGCTATAAACCTGGGATTGGGGTTGGTAGGATATGGTTGGGGCCCTCTCTCTTCCATCTTGACTGTGTGTTTCGGTCTATGGCTGAGGTTGGTTGTTATGGTTGGGACCTCTCTCTACTCCCAGCCTGGCTGTGTGTGTCTGGTGTAAAGGTGAGGTTTGTGCTATGGTTGGTGCCTGCCTGTACTCCCAGCCTGGCTGTGGCTAATGTTCTCTCCTGCTCTCTCTCAATTCAATTCAATTCAAGGGGATTTATTGGCATGGGAAACATGTGTTAACATTGCCAAAGCAAGTGAAGTAGATAATAAACAAAAGTGAAATAAACAATAAAATTAACAGTAAACATTACATATACAGAAGTTTCAAAACTAGAAAGACATTACAAATGTCATATTATATATATATAAAATCCAGAAAATCACATTGTAGGATTTTTAAGCAATTTATTTGCAAATTCTGGTGGAAAATAAGTATTTGGTCACCTACAAACAAGCAAGATTTCTGACTCTCACAGACCTGTAACTTCTTCTTTAAGAGGCTCCTCTGTCCTCCATTTATTACCTGTATTAATGGCACCTGTTTGAACTTGTTATCAGTATAAAAGACACCTGTCCACAACCTCAAACAGTCACACTCCAAACCCCACTATGGCCAAGATCAAAGAGCTGTCAAAGGACACCAGAAACAAAATTGTAGACCTGCACCAGGCTGGGAAGACTGAATCTGCAATAGGTAAGCAGCTTGGTTTGAAGAAATCAACTGTGGGAGCAATTATTAGGAAATGGAAGACATACAAGACCACTGTTAATCTCCCTCGATCTGGGGCTCCACGCAAGTTCTCACCCCGTGGGGCCAAAATGATCACAAGAACGGTGAGCAAAAATCACAGAACCACACGGGGGGACCTAGTGAATGACCTGCAGAGAGCTGGGACCAGAGTAACAAAGCCTACCATCAGTAACACACTACGCCGCCAGGGACTCAAATCCTGCAATGCCAGACGTGTCCCCCTGCTTAATCCAGTACATGTCCAGGCCCGTCTGAAGTTTGCTAGAGAGCATTTGGATGATCCAGAAGAAGATTGGGAGAATGTCATATGGTCAGATGAAACCAAAATAGAACGTTTTGGTAAAACTCAACTCGTCGTGTTTGGAGGACAAAGAATGCTGAGTTGCATCCAAAGAACATCATACCTACTGTGAAGCATGGGGGTGGAAACATCATGCTTTGGGTCTGTTTTTCTGCAAAGGGACCAGGACGACTGATCCGTGTAAAGGAAAGAATGAATGGGGCCATGTATCGTGAGATTTTGAGTGAAAACCTCCTTCCATCAGCAAGGGTATTGAAGATGAAACGTGGCTGGGTCTTTCAGCATGACAATGATCCCAAACACACCGCCCGGGCAATGAAGGAGTGGCTTCGTAAGAAGCATTTCAAGGTCCTGGAGTGGCCTAGCCAGTCTCCAGATTTCAACCCCATAGAAAATCTTTGGAGGGAGTTGAAAGTCCGTGTTGCCCAGCAACAACCCACAAAACATCGCTGCTCTAGAGGAGATCTGCATGGAGGAATGGGCCAAAATACCAGCAACAGCGTGCGAAAACCTTGTGAAGACTTACAGAAAACCTTTGACCTCTGTCATTGCCAACAAAGGGTATATAACAAATTATTGAGATAAACTTTTGTTATTGACCAAATACTTATTTTCCACCATAATTTGCAAATAAATTCATAAAAAATCCTACAATGTGATTTTCTGGATTTTTTTTCTCCTTCTGTCTGTCATAGTTGAAGTGTACCTATGATGAAAATTACAGGCCTCTCTCATCTTTTTAAGTGAGAGAACTTGCACAATTGGTGGCTGACTAAATATTTTTTTGCACCACTGTATGGGAGTTTATCAAAATTCGATTTGTTTTCGAATTCTTTGTGCATCTGTGTAATCTGAGGGAAATATGTCTCTCTAATATGGTCATACATTGGGCAGGAGTTTAGGAAGTGCAGCTCAGTTTCTGCCTCATTTTGTGGGCAGTGAGCACATAGCCTGTCTTCTCTTGAGAGCCATGTCTGTCTACGGCGGCCTTTCTCAATAGCAAGGCTATGCTCACTAAGTCTGTACATAGTCAAAGCTTTCTCTCTCTCTCCCTCTCTCTCCCTCTCTCTCTCCTGCTCCCTCCTGCCCCATCTCTCTCTCTCTCTCTCTCTCTCTCTCTCTCCTGCTCTCCCTCCTGCCCCATCTCTCTCTCTCTCTCTCTCCTGCTCTCCCTCCTGCCCCATCTCTCTCTCTCTCTCTCTCTCTCTCTCTCTCTCTCTCTCCTGCTCTCCCTCCTGCCCCATCTCTCTCTCTCTCTCTCTCTATCTATCTATCTATCTATCTATCTATCTATCTATCTATCTATCTATCTATCTATCTATCTATCTATCTATCTATCTATCTATCTATCTATCTATCTATCTATCTATCTATCTATCTATCTATCTATCTATCTATCTATCTACAGCCCTGAATTATTGCCCTGGCTGCAAGTGCCTTCAAATGGAGCTTTCTCACGTAATAGCTTGTTCTCGTGTGGTGGTTAGGGCAGCCAACCTGCATCCTTGGGATCTCTCTCTCTCACACACACAATGAGATTGCTCTGCTTGCTGCCTGACTCCCCTCATCTCTCCTTTCCTCCTTTTATCTTAAGTGGTGATTTACAAACAACAGCATGTGTCTGCAGACCGGGGGCTGGCTGTTGTCTGCCATGTCACCTCTCGTAAGCAGACAGCTGGTCTGAATTAAGGACCGGTGGAGGGTTAGAGGGGGGGAAACACAACAGTGCAGAGCTTAGAGCACCTTCCT